>NC_052481.1:21019567-21087195 GCF_009730915.1 Dioscorea cayenensis subsp. rotundata | reverse complement strand
AGAATTTAAAATGATGGGAATTTCCTCTCCTCACTTTTGGATAGAGATTTTTATCTTGTAGTCTGCCTATTTAATAAAATCTGTAATTTATCCACATTTATTTCACGATGTGGAATAACCACCTGGCCGAAAGATCCGATAAATTATTATAAAAATATATTATTATATTTATTTTTTAAAAAGGAATTGGTTCATAACGTCTAATTCCATCTAAAATTTCTTCAATTATAAAACTTAATTATTTAAATAAGTTTTTTTCATTAAAAATAAAAGTGGAAATTGTCAAAAACACCTGTAAGCTCAGAATATCGCTAAAAACACCCCTGCTAGTTTTTGCACCCTCAAAACCCCTTCCCTTCAATACAACGATTTTTAAACCCCCAAACATCTAATAGATGATCGATAGAGTTAATTTGGAATTTTTTGATCTAAATCGTGTCCTCGCGTGGAGTTATGCAAGGCGATGATGGTTCACTATAACGCCCCTTGCATAAAATCGAGTTTCTATTCAAAACGTAGCTTCTATTTAAAAATACGAGCAGATGAGTGCTCGCTTTAAAAACGAGCTTTCGCTTAAAAAAACGAGCTTTTCTATTTTAAAAACTGAGTTTTTGTTTAAAAAAATCGAAGTTTTTCTGCTTAAGAAACGAAGCTTTTCTGCTTAAGAAAGATGCTTTCTCGCTTAAAAAAACGAGGCCTCGCTTAAGAAAACGAGTCGCTTTAAGAACGAGGTTTTGTTTAAAATGAGGCCCTCTGATTAAGAACGAAGCTAGCAGATTTATCACCCCCAAAAATCTCTTTATCGTAGCATGGACCGGCCAAAATGAGACAAAACACGCTACCACAATCATACCACGCTGCATTTAAAAATGGGATTTCATGTTCAGAGAAAAAGGCTGCAACCTTTCGACGCATTCGCCGACGACGAGTGAGAGACGCGGCCTCTCCCCGAGGTCAACGACGAAGAAGCATTTCGAAAGAGACGAGGTCGACGATGTGGGAAGACGTATGAAGACGTAAGATCTAAGACGGCGTAGATCGAACCCTTACTCCGCGCCCGCTTCCTCCCTCCGCTCCCTCGCCACCGACTTAGGCACCATGGATCCAAACCCCTGAACGATCCCCTAACCCTAACCCTATCATATCCATGTCATGGCCTCCGCAATGAGAATCGGTTCCGCTCAAGTTCAAATTTGCCTTATCCGGACGCCGCCACCAAGACCCTCACCACTCCGACCACCGAGGAACGCCGCCAACCTGGACCGCCAACGCCAATAAAGATTTTTCCTTTAAGACCCCACACGAGCACGCCACCTTCGAGATCGCCGCCAGCATCTCGAGCTCAAAGACTCGCCGCTCACAGGAGATCGACGACGACGAGATACTCAAACGTCCCCTACTCAACGAGGTCTCTCGCTTAAAAATAAGCTCTCGCTTAAGAAATGAGTTCTCCTGCTTAAGAAACGAGTTCTCCGCTTATACGCTTGTTTGTCTTTCGTTTAACCATCGATGTTTCGCTTAATATATCATGCGCTTTACGCTTAAAAAAAGTGCTTAAATATCGCTGTTTCTATTTAAATACGCATTTGAGCGTAACCTTTCACGCCTTCGCCTGACGACGTAGGAGATGCGGGTCTCCCGAGGTCGACGTACGTAAGAAGACGAAAGAGACGAGGTCGACTGATGTGGAAGCACGTCATGAAGACGAAGACGTAAGACGGGCGAGATCGAACCCCTCATCCCAGGACCGCCTTCCTCCCTCCGCTCCCTCGCCACCGACTTAGGCACCATGGATCCAAACCCCTGAATGATCCCTAACCCTAACCCTATTGCATATCCATGTCATGGCCTCCGCAATGAGAATGGTTCCGCTCAAGTTCAAACTCTGCCTTTATCCGACGCCGCCATCAAGACCTCACCACTCCGACCACCGAGGAACGCCGCCAACCGGATCGCCAACGCCAATAAAGATTTTCTCCCTTTAAGACCCCACACCAGCACGCCACCTTCGAGATCGCCGCCGATCCGGAGCTCAAGACTCAAGCTGCTCACATGAGATCGACGACGTACGAGATACTCAACGTCCCTACTCAACGAGGTCTCGCTTAAAAATAAGCTCTCTGCTTAAGAAATGAGTTCTCCGCTTAAGAAACGAGTTCTCCGCTTATACGCTTTGTTTCGTCTTTGCTTTAACTATCGATGTTTCGCTTAATATATCAGCGCTTACGCTTAAAAAAAGTGCTTAAATATCGCTGTTTCTATTTAAATACTGCACGAGCGCAACCTTTCGACGCCTTCGCCGACGACGAGGAGCATGCGGTCTCCCCGAGGCTCCATCGACGTAAGAAGACGAAAGAGACGAGGTCGACGCATGTAGAAGACGTAAGACGAAGATGAAGACTAAGACGGCATGAGATCGAACCCCTCATCTGCACCGCTTCCTCCCTCCGCTCCTCGCTCACCGACTTAGGCACCATGGATCCAAAACCCCTGAACGATCCCTAACCCTAACCCCTATCAGTATCCATGTCATGCGGCTCCGCAATGAGAATGGTTCCGCTCTAGTTCACTTGCCTTATCCGACGCCGCCATCAAGACCTCACCACTCCGACCACCGAGGAACGTCGCGCCAACCGGATCGCCAACGCCAATAAAGATTTCTCCTTTAAGACCCCACACGAGCACGCCACCTTCGAGATCGCCGCCAGATCTCGGAGCTCAAGACTCAAGCCGCTCACATGAGATCGACGACGTATGAGATACCAACGTCCCTACTCAATGAGGTCTCCGCTTAAAAATGAAGCCTCTGCTTAAGAAATGAGTTCTCTGCTTAAGAAATGAGTTCTCCGCTTATACGCTTGTTTGTCTTTGTTTAACCATCGATGTTTCGCTAATATATTGCGCTTACGCTTAAAAAGTGCTTAAATATCGTCTGCTTTCTATTTAAACATGTACTGAGTGCAACCTTCGATGCCTTCGCTCGACGCATCGAGGAGCATGCGGTCTCCCCGAGGTCGATTTCGACGAAGAAGATGAAAGAGACTGAGGGCTCGACTGCTGTGAAGACTGTATGAAGACGAAGACGAAGACGGCGAGATCGAACCCTCACTCCGCACCGCTTCCTCCCTCCGCTCCCGCCACCGACTTAGGCACCATGGATCCAAAACCCCTGAACGATCCCTAACCCTAACCCTATCGCTATCCATGTCTGCGGTCTCCGCAATGAGAATGGTTCCGCTCAAGTTCACTTTCGCCTTATCCGGACGCCGCCACCCAAGACCTCACCACCCGACTCACCGAGGAACGCCGCCAACCCGGATCGCCAACGCCCAATAAAGATTTCTCCTTTAAGACCCCACACGAGCATGCCACCTTCGAGATCGCCGCCGATCTCGGAGCTCAAGACTCAAGCTGCTCGCATGAGATCAGCCGACGACGAGATACTCAAATGTCCCTACTCAACGAGGTCTCGCTTTAAAAATAAGCCTCGCTTAAGAAATGAGTTCTCTGCTTATACGCTTGTTTGTCTTTGCTTAACCATCGACTGTTTCTCGCTTAATATATCAAGGCTACGCTTAAAAAGTGCTTAAATATCGCTGTTTCTATTTAAATATGTACGAGTGACCAAGATTAATTGGTTTTATATCCGTGGATTAATTTATCATGTAAATATTTTGTTTTTCTCGCTTAAATATTAATGTTTTTGTTTAAAAACGAGTTTTATGTTTAAAAATGAGGTTTCATGCTTAAGAAATGAGTTTTCCGCTTAAGAAATGAGGTTTCGCTAAGAAACGAACTCTCCGCTTAAGAAATGAGTTCTATGTTTAAAAACGAATCATTGCTTAAGAAACGAGTACATGCAAAAAGGAATGCAACAAAGAATGATGTATGCAAAAATGTTTAAGGGCAATGATGAATTTCATAACGTTAGTGTACAAAGCGAAGTGAAAACACAAGATGGTTGTTCTGAGGGATGCAAAAACTCATAATGTCGTTTGGGAAGTTTTGAAATTATCGAGGGGTAAACAGTAATTTTCCCAAAATAAAACTATACCGTTTTATTTAAAAAAAATTATTAACTTTAATTAACAAACAAGTATTATCAATTAAAATACCAATAAAAACAATAAAAAAAACAATTAATGAAAATATGAGAAAATGTTTTTCCAAATAATATTAATATAGAGGAGATGGATATATATGAGATGGAGGAATGGGACAATGATAAAGAAAGATGAAGAGATTAGACCTTTTCAATGGCGGTGCCTTTTGTAGCTCTGGGACTTCCATGGCGTAGGACTCGGATAGCTTCGATTCCATGGAGAGGGTTTGGAGAGACGAGGGTTTTCATAGCGGGAAGAGAAGGTTCCAGAGTGAGCACAGAGACGGTGAAGAAGAAAGGGTTGAGAAAAGGAGGGATGTTTCATATAGAGTGATCTGAGCCGTCCATCAAGGTACGGTGTGAATCTTGATCTTTTGCCGTTAGATGTCACTTTCATAATTTTTATTTTATTTTATTATTTTGAGAAAAGTGGATAAACTCATGTTTTATTAAAAATGGTACATAAAAAACTGGGAAGATTATAATATGAAGAACAAGATGGAGGAGAAGAAACGGGATGGTCACCAAAAGTAAAACTCGCCCCACCGATAGACTTTGGAGAAAAGAATAGGGTTGAATTCGCCGGAGCTCGTAAGATTTCTTAGCCCGAGCAAATTTCACATCATCTCGCCATTAAATGAGTGGTTCATCGAGGCTGCTATCCGAAAGGGGTTGGATGCCTGGCAAAGTGAGGTTTCCTTTTGATCTCTGGAACAACCTCTTCCAAAGAGATCTTGATCAAGTCCGGGATGCATGAATCCAAGAAAGTAGCAGCTGGTTAATTTTGCAACTTAAAAGGAGAAAAATCTAATGCCATGAAATTAAAAACCCCATTGTTGCGTTCAAGCTAGTTGACCCAGCATATTGCACGGATAAGGAGGTTTCCTAAAGGCTTAGGGCTAAGATTTCCCCTGAGTACCCAGTCAGACCAAGCCGCAAGAAGGGTGTTGAAAAGGCATTGCAGCATTAAAAATTGCCCCATAATGTGCACATATACGTGCAGAAATCGGGCTGGTAACGAGGAGGTGATCCACCCTTTCCAATGTTGACAAGCAAAGAACACAAGTAGGGGTCGATATCCTGTTGCATCTATGCTTGGTGAGGTTATTTAGCGTAAGGATCTTATTATGTAGCGCTATCCAGAAGAATAGTTTGATTTTGAGGGGGGCATTGTCTGGTCCATAATGATCTATTTAGCAAACATTGGAGTCCTCCATCGTTCAAAAAGGTGTAGAAGGATTTTACTGAAAAACCCTTATGGTCCCATCGCCAAATCTTTTCGTCTCGTTTTGATGTTAGGGAAGGGGGTAGATGATGGAGTATCAGTAGCAGGTTCTCGCTCTTAATTGCCAAAAATCTTTGTAGGAGGTGGCAACATAGATAAGTGGTTCCTACCATTGTGTAAAGAGACCTAGCCACCTGTCCTTAAGTGGCGTGCTTTCATACCATCTAATTTTTTACCAACAGGCTGATTCATGACTTGACATTTTCCACTAACATTTTCCCAATAGGCTGATTCATGGTTCCCCCAAGAGAACATAATTTTTATTTTTTAAGTAAAAACATTGTTTGTTATTTAGTATTTTGTGTTTTTAAATATTTTTGTTAAATCAATATAGAATAAAAAAATAAATAAACAAGAATTAAGTAATGATATTGACCAAGAAAGAATTGACATAAATAATAATTACTCTATATATATCAAAACATATATTATATTCTTAATCAATTGTGATTTATTCAATTATATATATGCTCTATTTAATTATCTCCAAATCTATCGGTGGATTGATCAAAAATAATATATATTAATCTTTTTTTCTTCCATGGAACAGATTTGCTATCACCTAAAACATTAACAAAAATTTTTTCAATATTTTATTTGTTCAAACGGTGCATATTTTTAGTTAGTACAATAAAATGTTTGAATATGTTGACATGGAATCCACCCTTTGCTTAGGATTGGTCTTTCTGTATAATCATTAATCAATCATCTGCATAGCAAATTAGAGAATATTATAGCAATTATTAAAAAAAATATATGATTATTTTGTTTCCACTAAATACTTCAAAAAAACAACACAAGCCAGGAGTTTCAAAGTGCTCCTGATATATGAGTCAATCAAATATAAGCCTTCCGATATATAGCCTAAATTGTTAGAAAGACATAGTTTAAAAAGACAAAATAAATGTCTAAAATAGCTCCATATTCATGATGCAAAAATACAATGCAAAAGAAGTCATCAACCTTTTTAATAGTAGCATAGCAGAGTAATCATATTATAGTAGATATATAGCTATTACAACCATGCTTAGGAAGACTAACTATAGTCAATTGTTACATGCTTTTGGGGAAAATGAGCGGGCGAACCCATTGGAGACCCCAAGCGACGCGACAAACCACTCAGACACAATCACTATTCACAACTCCCGGAATGCTGCTCTCACCTTGAAAATCAAACCTCACCACTCGGTGAGCCTCCATCATGCAATCTGTACTAAATAATTCGCAAATCAAGTCAAGCATCTTACATAAGTTTATTAAAGAGAATAATTTTGCAATAGCATAAGCCTTTCCAAAGAGCTAACCCAAGAGGTGCTTGAGATTGCCATCTTTTAGTTAGGGAAAGAAAGATCTAATGAGAAGTTGTTATTACTTAATTTCAAAACTCCAAACTTCTATTAATGGGAAAGCGAAAAAGGACCTACTAAATAAGCTTAATTAAAATAATGGTAGGAGAGATAGACAAGAAGCAAATCACAAACAAAAGTGGTTCTATATATTATGATAAAGAAAGGAATAGATCTAGCCAAATATCTCAAGGGGCTCTCATGTTGAGCCATTAATCATCCTAGAAAGAAGTTAAGGCCTCATTCCAAATATAGGGTTGTAATGGTGAGTTCGATGTGACCCTTATGGTAGTAATTGAATCAAATGACTCACTACCAGCACCTGCATGTTTAGTGAAAGCAAGCTTTCTACCATTATTTATCTAGTAAGGTGGTATTGAATTCATAGAGATTAAGAGTGCCCCAACTGATTCTTGTCGGGACACACCGTGTATCTCGATTACTTCCTTTGTGCAAACAAAGTTCACCTAAAACAAGTGAGACCACTCATAGGTAAAATTCATCAAACACATGAAGGGTGCATAACTAAAAATTGTAGAAAAACCCCCTCAAGACGAGGGGAAAAACCACCCGGACACAATGTCCTACAATCTTCCACTCATATCAAGCAATAATGGGATTACAAGCTTCTCTAATACTATCTAGAGGATCACATACACCATTCAAGAGTAACACACTCTTAGTTTGCACATTACATCATCATGAAAGATGGAATACAAGGGGAAATAAAGAAGCAATTACCAAAGGAGCACCAATGGAAGCCAAACCACTAGGTCACACCTTCTCTTGAGCAAGAGGATTGAGAAAGACCACCACCCTCTCAAAAAACCCTCTCTCCCTTTCTTTCTTTCTTCACCTTTTTTAATGTTTTTAAACTAATTTATTTTTCTTCATTCTTTTATGTGAGAGGTAAGTAAGTTAAGTTACTTACCCATGTGACCCACACATGAGAAGGGACCCAAGTTGGGTTGGCCCAACCCCAACAAATCTCCCCCTACCGACTCATGTGACTTTCCTTGCACTAGGAGAAAGCTAGCTCCTTCCATTCCGGCCCAACTCCTACAATACTCATGCTTGTCTTTCGGTATGGGTTTAGTCAACATATCCGACATATTCTCCTCCGTATGGATCTTTGCTAGCTCTAAGAGTTTGTTTTCCAAGGCATCTCTTATCCAATGATACCTTATATCAATGTGCTTGCTTTTTGAATGAAAACTTGAATTTTTGCTCAAATGAATTGCGCTTTGACTATCACAATGGATAACATACCTCCTTGTTTGAGTCCCAATTCATTTAAGAACTCATCCATAACATCTCCTTGCATGCTTCGTAATTGCAATGTACTCCGCCGTTGTAGACAATGCAACACACTTTTTGCAACTTTGATTGCCAAGATACGGCTCCCCTCAAAAAGTGAACAAAAACCCGGATGTTGACTTTCTTGTATCAAGATCTCCGCCATATCCGCGATCCGTATATCCTTCCAATACGGGCTTACCACTTCCAAAACATAAACATGTCCTAGAAGTGCCTCTCAAATAACGAAAGATCCACTTGACCGCTTCACAATGCTCCCTTGCTTGGATTAGCAAGGTGTCTACAAAACCACTCCAACGGCATATGCATATCATCCGGGTCTTGTGCAAAACCATAGCATACATCAAGCTCCCCACCACCGATGCATACCGGATAATCTTTACTTTTTCTTCTCATTCTCACTTGGGTTGCTTTTGTTTTAATTTGAAATGACTCAAGTGGAGTATTCACCGGCTTTGCACCCTTCATGTTGAAACGGTCAAGTACTTTCTCAATGTACTTCTCTTGTGATAGCCATAGTTTCTTAGCTCTTCTATCACGTCTTATGGACATACCCAAGATTTGCTTTTTGCCGGTCCTAAGTCCTTCATAGCAAAAAGACTTACTCAACGAATTCTTCAATTTAACAATCTTGTTAGTATCATGTCCAACAATCAACATGTCATCCACATAGAGCAATAGAATAATAAAGTCACCATCATCATACCTCTTGATGAATACACAATGGTCCGAAGATGTTCGCTTGTACCCATGACTCTCCATGAATGAGTCGAATTTCTTGTACCATTGCCTTGCTGGGCTTGTTTGAGGTCATATAAACTTTTTCTTTAACTTGAAAACCATGTGCTCTTTTCCTTTGACTTTAAACCCTTCCGGTTGCTTCATGTAAATTATTTCTTCCAAGTCACCATGTAGAAAGGCGGTTCACATCACAGTTGCTCAACCTCCAAGTCCATGCTTGCGGCTAATCCCAACACAACTCGAATTGAAGTCATCTTCACCACCGGAGAAAAAATTTCATCAAAATCTATGCCTTTCTTTTGCCCAAAGCCTTTCACAACCAACCCTTGCTTTTGTACCTTGGTTGAGAGGAATGTTCTTCAAGTTTTTATCCGGTAGACCCATTTGTTCATCAATGCTTTTCTTCCCTTTAGGGAAGTTCCACCAACTCATACGTGTGATTTTCATGCAAAGATTTCATTTCTTCTTGCATAGCTTTTATCCACTTCTCCTTTTGCATATGAGTTTGTGCTTCTTGAAAGTTCTCCGGTTCATAATTCTCGGTGATGGTAATACTTTGTAGATGGTTTCCTAGGCCGATCCGATCTCCTCAAGGTTGTTGGCTCCCCCTCATGTGAAGGCTCCCCATCTTGAGCATCATCATGTTCAATAACTTCATCGTCAAGTTCATCATCATTGTTATGATCCATATTCTCATGAGTACTTCATTTGCATCTTCATCAACATTTGAGGAAACTTATCATTTTTCTTGGCCTTCATCTTGGATTACTCCTCATTACCATGAGTTGAAGATGATACATCTTGAATCTCTTCAAAGTCTTCAAAGGTTGGTTGCTTTGGAGTTTCATCCTTCCCAAAATCTTCCAAAGTTTGATCCTCTTGAAAGACAACATCTCTACTCCTTATGAGCTTTCGATTTTTAGGATCCCAAAGTTTGTATCCAAACTCATCATCACCATAACCCAAGAAGATGCACTCTATGGATTTCATGTCAAGCTTAGACCTTTGTTCCTTGGGCACATGTACAAAGGCCTTACAACCAAATACCTTCAAGTGTGAATAAGAAGCATCTTTACCACTCCACACCATCTCCGGTGTTTCACAATCTAATGCATAAGTGGGAGATCGATTAATCAAGTAACAAGCGGTGCTCATAGCCTCACCCCAATAACATTTAGGTAGCTTTGCCGAAGACAACATACTCCGAATCTTCTCCGATATAGTACGGTTCATCCTCTCCGCCACTCCATTGTGTTGAGGAGTGTAAGGAACGGTCTTCTCATGTCTTATACCATGCTTACTACAATAATCCTTGAACTCCCAAGAACAATATTCTCCACCATTGTCACTTCTAAGACACTTGAGAAGCTTGCCGGTTTGCCTTTCAACCATAGAGTGAAATCTTTTAAAGATTTCAAACACATCACTTTTATTCTTCATGCCATAAGCCCAAACCTTCTTAGAAGCATCATCAATGAAAGTGACAAAGTACGAGGAGCCTCCAAGTGACTTCACCTCCATTGGCCAACAAACATCCGAATGAACTAGTTCAAGAATATTAGTTCTCCGGGTACTAGTACTCCCAAAAGAGACCCGATGTTGCTTTCACTTCAAACAATGATCACAAGGACTAAGTGATGAACCTTTGATTTTTGAAAGCAAATTCTTCTTCTTCAAGACTTCTAACCCCTTCTCACTCATGTGCCCAAGCCGCCGATGCCATAAATTGATAGTGGAATCTTCAAGAGTAGCATTTACTTCACCTTTAACTAGATTAGCCTCCGTCTTGTAAAGAGTACAAGTCTTCACACCTTTTGCCACAACAAGAGATCCCTTGGTAAGCTTCCATACACCTTGAGAAAAATGTGATTCAAACCCTTCATCATCAAGCATACCGGTGGATATCAAATTCAATCTCAAATCCGAAATGTGTCTCACATCTTTAAGAACTAGCTTGTGACCCACACTAGTCACAATACACACATCGCCTTTGCCGATAATTTTGGAAGTGCCATTATTGCCCATTTTTACCACCCCTAAGTCTTTTGACTCATATGTAGTAAAGAAATCCTTACAAGGAGTTGCATGGAATGAAGCTCTGGAATCAATCACCCAACTTGCATCACAAGTAGTGCTAAAGCAATCATTTCCGTTGGCAAAGACAATCACCAAACCATCATCTTTGTCGACTACATTAGCATTATGTGCTTCTTGGCCCCTTTGCTCTTTGTTCTTTTGTTCATTCTTGAACTTTCTACACTCCCTCTTCATGTGACCAACCTTGTTGCAATAGAAGCACTTCAAGCCATTCCTAGACTTGGATCTCCCTCCACCATTTTCATTTTTCTTGAACCCTCTACTCTTTGACCTTCCTCGCTTCTCCTCGGAAACCAAAGCTTGGGATGATGTTGAAACCTCCGATGATGACTTTCTTCTAACCTCTTCATTGAACAAACTACTTGTGACTTGGCTCATTGTCAACTTTCCATTCGGTGAAGAATTGCTAAGAGAGACAACAAGGGTTTCCCAACTCTCCGGTAAAGAGCTTAGCAACAATAAGGCTTGCAACTCATCATCCAAGACCATTTCCATTGATGCTAATTGATTCACAATACTTTGCATTTCATTCAAATGCCCCCCAATTGCGCCACTCTCTTTATACTTCAAGTTCACAAGCTTCCTTATGAGAAATGCTTTTGTTCCCCTCCGCCTTCCTCTCATACAAGTCATGTAGTTTCTTCCACAAGCTCTCCGCACTAATCTCATTAGACACATGATGAAAAACCACATCATCAAGCCATTGTCTAATGCAAGCCACGGCTTTTTCGGGTTCTCTTTCTTCCAATCATCTTCGGACATATCTTCGGCTTCTTTCCATCAATTGGGTCATAAAGATCCTTGGAGTATAGGAGATCCTCCATCTTTGCTTTCCATATTTGCCAATTGTTCCCATTCAAGCTAATCATCCTCCCATTGTTGTTTTCCATCTTGCTTCACACAAAAGGGGAAAAACACCGCCAACCTAGCTCTGATACCACTTCGTTTGTGGGACACACGCGCAGTATCTCGATCACTTTTTGTCAAGAAACAGTTCCACCTAAAACATGTGCGGTACTACACTCATAGGGTAAAAATTCATCAAACACATGAAGGGCATAACGAAAAATTGTGAAAAACCCCTCAAGACGAAGGGAAAACCACTCTGGACATATGTCCCCACAATCTTCCACTATATCAACAATAACTGGGATTACAAGCTTCTCTAATACACTGTAGGATCACATACACCATTAAGAGTAACACACTCTTAGTCTTGCAGCATTACATCATCATGAAAGATGGAATACGAGGGAAATAAAGCAAAGAATTACCAGAAGGAGCACGATGGAAGCCAAAACCACTAGGGTCACACCTTCTCTTGAGCAAGAGGATTGAGAAAAGACTCACCACCCTCTCAAAAACCCTCTCTCCCTTTCTTTCTTTCTTCACCTTTTTTTAATGTTTTTTTAAACTAATTTATTTTTTTCTTCATTCTTTTATGTGAGAGGTAAGTAAGTTAAGTTACTTACCCATGTGACCCACACATGAGAAGGGACCCAAGTTGGGTTGGCCCAACCCCAACACTGATCTTGAAATTTACAAAGCCGTTTCTATTTGACAAGGGCTAAATTTAGCTAAGTCTACCCATAAAAAAGTCTCTAAGCACTTGAATGACCAAATTGGGTAATTAGAAAATTGCCATCAAATAGGAAATGATTGAAAAATGCACCAATATAGAAAGGTAATTTTGTCTCTAAAACACACACATATATTTATATATTTCAGATAACGAGACAATAGCAAATTAACAGAATAAGAACTTTTAAGTTTAATATTGAGGGTGTCTTCTGAAGATAGAAACTTCAAGATAAAAGATGATCTAAAGCAATTAAGAGGTGAGACTAAAAAGCCATGTTGGAGGTGACTATATTTAGATTAAAAAAAGTAGCTTTTTAGAAAATTGATTATAAGGCCTAAAATGCCTTCAACTTAATAGAAGATACTTCGATACCATTAGTTAATAAAATAAGTACATTGCTTGTATTTGAATATGCATACATTCCCACAATGCCTAAGAGGGACTTCGAAAGAATTCTGGAGTTAAGGGTGTAGGTAAACATGTTAATGAAAAAATTTGTTAGAAGGGTAAATAAAAGAGAGAAGATCATCCTGTCTAAGCCCTTATATCATATGTAATTATAAAAGATTTTATTAATATTTGAGCTCTATGAATATGTTTAATTTATTATTCTAATTAGGCTAAATATTTTTATTTTTATTTTGTTTAGAAAACCGATACATTTACTTAAAAAAACTAAAAAACATAAGTCCATAAAATAATATGCTTATTTTTGTTCATGAACAATATGCTCATTTTGATGATTCAATAATAACTCAAGTTAATTAAAAAAATCAAACATTTTATTGTGTCAACAATCAAACATGGAATCTATAACGTGACTTAAAAAACTAAAAACATGTATATAGATCAGTACCTATTAATTTATGTATTTTAAAAGAATCCCATAAAAAAAATGTATAATATTTGGGATCCCAACAACCTCCGTCCGACACACAACTCAAGAAGCCCAAACGCAAAAACATCAAGCAATGCCAAACTGTCTTCTTGTTAGTACTCAAAAACAAAATCAAAACAAACAATCAAAACCATCATCATCCTCCTCCTCCGCTTATTCTTTCTTTTCTATATTATATCAAACCAAAAAAAAATCATTATCATCATCATCATCATCATCATCATCATCATCATCATCTTGAATCAATCTAATCAGTGTTTCTCCTCACCAAAAACACCTTGAAAGTCCCATCACTTCCACCAGCAACAAACACTCCATCCTCACCATCTCCACCTTCTCTCCAACTCACACAACTAACAAACCCTTCAGACCCAAACTTCTCAACCCAAACAGGTTCTCCCCACCTCAAATCATAAACATAAACCTCATCACTCTCAGACCCACACCCAATCAACCCACCACTTCTCCAAACCTCCATCCCCACAAAAACTCCTCTCATTCTCATGTCCTCTATAAACCCTCTCCTCCTTCCCACCTTCTTCTCCATCCCTTCTTCTCCACAACCTATGACTTCCATCAGCCCCTGAAGTCACCACTCTCCCTTCACCCACAAACTTAACATAAGTAACAGCACGTCCATGTCCACGCATAACGCAAACCGGCCCGGCACCAAGCGCTCGAGCATCATACACATACGCACTCCTATCAGCGCACCCAACACCGAACCCAACTCCATCCGGCTCGAACTCAACGCTACACACCGCTTCACCGCGCGCACCCGGCCTAACAATCTCCGCGCGCGCCCGCGCGCGCACATCCCATATGTGCGCCGTGCCATCATCCGACCCGGACGCGCACAGCGTCGACGTGTGATCACTCGAGTAAGCCACGCTCCACACTCGTCTTCCGCCGTGTTCGTCTCGCTCGAACACGGCCACGCGCTTCTCTAAGTCGTACTCGGTCACGACTCCGTCGTAGTCACCGGCGCCAATGAGTCCTGCGCGGAACCGCACGGTGCTTAGCTTTGCCGGTGCGCATATGTAGAACTCGCAGCATGATTTGTGATCGAGATAACGTGTGGTGGGGTTGTGGTTGCTGATGAGAGTTGGGACGTTAAAGATGCGGATTTTGCGAGAGATGCCGGCGGTGGCGAGGAGGTGGTGGGATGGGTGGAAGTTGATGGAGCCGAGGACGTCGGAGATGGCGTGGGAGGTGGATGGAGGGGAGACGACGGTGGAGAGGTGGAATTGCCATTGAGGGTGGTGAGGTTGAAGTTGAGGTTGAGGTTGTTGTTGGTGTTGGTGTTGAAGGTTGATGTTTTGTTTTGGTTTAGTGGAGGAAGGAAGGGAGAGCTTGGAAGGGCTGGTCATGGCCTATGTATTATTCATTTTTGTGAAGAATGGTAGTGGTGGTCTTTGAATGGATTTGGTTCTTGGGTTGTTTGTGAGTTTGGAGCCAATGAGAATTGAGGAGGAGATTGGAGGATGTGGATCCTCATTGGCTTCTTCTTTTGGATTTATTTATTTTTTTATTTTTTTGTTATCATTCTTATTTTTTTCATCCAAGCCTTATTACATTTATTGGCACGGTACGTTTTGAGTAAATTTAAAAACCTAAAGTTCTTATTTTGGTAGTGTTCCGATATCGAAACTTACACAAAACGAGAGTAAAAATATATCTGTTGAGAACTACTTGAGTCTTTCCAATATCATCGTTTGTTTTCGACTTTACGTCTTAAATAGAGTCTTTAGTTGTTTAGATATAAAAATTCGAACATCAACTTTTTTGTTGGTAAATATATGTGTTGAAATATTGACTGTATATCTGTGTATATATATGTGGATTTTAATATATTAAATTATAATAGATATATTTATATAATTTGTAAGAGGTGTATATCTGCAACTAAACTCATATATTATTTGTGTTTTTATTTTTATTATTTTGCTACTAGCACTTAATAAATCATCTTAAAAAAAGTAGTTATAAGTGGTGCTCTAAGTAGAGGTTGTAAAGGAGAGCTGCCTATTCACTCATATTAAAGAAGGTTGTGGATATGGAAAAAATCAGATGGCACAAAGAGTCATGTATATGGATAGATATATTAATTAATTGAAATTTAAGGCTATAATGTATTCCGACAATAAATCAAGCAATACCAAGTTGTTGGCTATGAGATACGTTCATATATCAAATTAGTTCATGGCTATGAATGCTCCACCAATTTAAAGAAAAAGGATTTAGATCTCATGGTTCAGGGTAGACCCACACGTCTTTATAACTATTCACAAACACTACCAGTCTAACTTGAGATGCTCCCTCATGCAATATACCTTTTCGTTTCCTTTATTGTTATTAGGGAAAATTACTGTTCATCCCTCGTAATTTTTAGCTTACAAATACCCCTCCTACTTTGCACCCGGACGATGCCTGGTTAGTGTTTAACTTACTTTTACCCTACCAGTTCACTGAAATGGGATCAGTGTTGTGAAATCCCGATTTTGTACGAAAATGGTGGGAAAGGAAAAGCCAAAATCACATCGTGTTCAACTTTTTGAAGGGACTTTCGCTTGGTTTAACGTTTAAATATTTTTACTAATATGTTTAATAATTATCGTATCCAGTGTAATACTTCACATCTCGGTTTAACGTTATCTTTTACATGTATAGCTATTCGTATTAGCGATAGTAAATTCTCAGAAAGTCTCTGCGTAAAAAGCGGTGATCTTTTTCGTTTGATACGAATTCATTTGGCGGTGGCAAGGTTATGGTATCCCGTGCATAAAAATTAATGACGCATTAAAAATTTATCGCGGTAACATAATTCTCAGAACACTAGATTCGTTCTCGATCGATCGATGTCGGCCATATCGTTTAACTTTTTCTCGGATATGAAGAGTCGACCTGCTCGTGGAATTCACACCATAAATAACCGGAAAAGAACCACTCCCGTGGACAACCACTCACTCGTGCGTCCTCAGTCATCCTCCTCCTCCTCGTCCTCACTCTTTCCCAGTGAGACCCGACCACTCTATCTAAAAAGGATGTTTCAGTGAGACCTTGCCCTTATCTTGAGAATCGTTTAGCCCTGATCACGCATACAAGTTAAACTATCTTTTTCAGCTTGATCAAATGCTCTCATAATTGCACGAATCTGAGAGGATTCTTGTTGGGTGGATGACGGGCGAGCGATTAAGCGAGCGTTCGACTTGGGTAGAAAAGAAATTTTTCACGTGATTTCGTGATTGCGGAGGATTCTCTAGAGGAGGAGATCGGGAAAACGTCATTTAAGGCGGGGTTGATATTTATCACTGAGACTTTTACAGTTACCATTTAAGAACATTACGTCGAGTGTACTGACTATTACGTTACGTGTTTTAACTATCGGGATCTTCGTTTAAGTCCGACCAGTGACACATTGATTAATAGTCGTTTTCATGAATGTGTGTTGTTTAACCTTTTTAATGTTTCATGCGTTATGCGGGGTTCAAGTTGATGCGCATGTTATGCGACCGCGTGAGCATTCGAATGTCGAGACACTTGTTTCGTTACTCACGGGTCGAGTCGTGAGTGTCCAAAGTCGGCGAGACGTTGTAAATGTTGTAAATGTTGTAAATCTTTTATAAATAAAAAGCGAAACAAGCTTATTTGATGTGAACTTACGAAATTTAAACATAGACCTAGTAAAAACAAACAATGTGGGAAACAAAAGAGCGTCGTTGTAAACGATAGAAAATACGTAAATATGTTTAAGCAGTGACAACGGTGTTTAAGAAAAAGTTACTCTTTAAACAATGACAGCGGTGTAAAACGATAGAAAAAGTTAAACACTACTCGAGTTACTCTTTTAAACAATGACATGCGATTGTTTAAGAAAATACGTAAAGATGTTTTAAAGCGGTGACCCGGGAGGTACTCATCTTCAGCGATGTCGTTGAAAGCATTCGATTTAAAACAATAACATATTATTTAAATGATATAGACTTTAGTTAAACAATTAACCGTTTTTTTAAACACTATATGTATACGTTTAAACATAAAAAAAGCTGGCGTTTACGAGAGACTCATGTTGAGTTGAGAACTTTTCATTCGAGCGATGACGATATGTCTTCCTAGCATGACGGTGACATATATTTCCCTTTTTGCCTTTGGGATGGAGGGAAAAAAATACGCCCAATCACATCACGTCTGAGTCTAACCTCTGCATACATACTGGCATGCACTTTTTGTTTTGCCCTTTTCCATTTGTTGTTTGTTCTTTACATCTTCTACTTCTTCTTCTTCGTCTTCTTTTTGTTCTTCATTTCATTTGGTTTATGCGATTTGGTTTTCGACCGATATATTATGGAGAGTTTTTGTGGTATTGCTAGATTGACGGGGAGGGAAGAGTGCTAATGTTGCGGCTCGAGACTTCTTGGGAGTTGGTGTTAGGCGAGATATGTGGCGATGGGGTCTCGAAGTTTCTCTTGTCGAGGTTAAGTTCATCACACCGGATGGATATAAAAGCGGTTTGCCCTAATCGAAAAGCGATGTTGACTTCCGGCGGATGTATCGCGTCTACTCCATCTTGAAATGTCTTTGTAGTTGATCTTGTCGTCGAGGCGAGAAAATGTGCCATTGCAGAATCTAATGAAAAGCGAGGTTTACTAGATTTGTAAGTTCCTTTTCTTTTAATTATTCAGGTTGTCTGGGGTCGTTATTGTTTAAATATAGTCAAAAGTCAGTTTGGTTAACGTATTTTACTAGTCCTTTACGTTATTAGTTAATTGCTTAAGTATTTAATTTAACGTTTAACTATTGTCATTATCGCTTAAAACGCATTATACTCTCAAAGCTTAACATATTGATCTTTTCATTTGGTGAAGTGTTGGCGAGGAATTGAGATTACTGCAGTGCTCCATTCGTCCCCATGGTGACCACGGCGGTGTGGGATGTCTTCCTTCCTCGTCGAGATCGTTCGAAGTGTTGTCGTTGGATATTGACATGACGTTTTGGCGATGTCGAAACATTTCGAGGATGTACTTCGAAATCATGCGATCGAAAAGAATTTTTGACTTCAAATTCGTAAGAGCGAAAAACATCGGGTGACTGTGGAATGCTGCTTGGAGTGGTTGTCGTTGAAGCGCCTTCATGCATCAAAGAGTATAACAAAAATACTTTCGGAATCAAGACAATCGACCCGTCGCCACTTGCGGTGGTGGCGTAGGGTTCGGCGTCGACATACGGCGTCCAAAAAATGGGTTAGCGCGAGTGATTGAGAGCTCGAGGGGCGAGTCCCTCATGCGAGGCCGTCGACATTCGGAAGGACATGTTGCGGGAACATGGTGTCCACATACCATGCATAGCGAGGCTTGGTTGGGGAAAAGAGCGTGCCGGGTGGTCCTCGTCGGCGGTGACATCTCCGACTATGTTGTTTGCTTTGGTATGTGGATAAAGATGGGTCGAGACAAATCCGCGGCGTGCGATCGTGGAGAGGCGGTGATCGTTTTAAGCGTGCATTCTTTTCTTTGGTGGCGTGTATTGTGGGATTGAGAGGGCTTCGGGGAGGCTCTTTCGTTTCTCGATGGTACCCGCCTCCTTGGAAAATATCGGGGTATACTCTTGGGTGCAGGGAAAGATGGTAACGATGGTTTTTCCACGTCGCGCCGGTATAGTCGACAGCGAGACCCGATGCCAATTGGACTTGGTTCGATATCTAAGTTAGGGCGATGCCTTATACGAGGGTGGATATTATCATGAGATAATTACCTTCGTGTCGAGACGAGTCGAGGGCCTTGTGGCGCGATTGCGAGTCTTCCTTCTTCGCCACATGCGTCTTGTCTTCGACATTTGGAGGCCCGATTTTATGAAAGCGATGTCGGACTTGGGAAGGCGTTGAGGGAGGAGTGCTTTGATGCATATGCTTCCCATTGCGTGAGCGTCCACGGCTAAAGATTTCGATGATCAGAGTGAATGAGCTGCGAGACCCGTATCACCCCGAGCTCATCGGTTGGTTGATTAATAAATCGGATATAGCGCATTGGTCGGAGTGCTCTGTTCGGAGATGATCGTTGGGGTGAGATGTATTCGAGCGTCGCGGAGATCGATTCGATGCTTGGATCAAGGAAGCTCGTCGTTTCTGGGTGGCGAAAAATGGTGCGACTCAGTAAGATCGCGAATGTTGGTTTACACCTAACATTTAGTATTACCCTTTAAACATTCTCAATCTTTGTTTAATTACACTTGTCGACTTTAAATATTAATCATTTCGTTTAAATAATTACAATAATGTTTTAAACATGTTGACGAGTAGTTTAACCATCGTTTGTCTTTGTTTAACCTTATTTGCGGGTTCAGAGTTGATCGTGCGTGTTATGTAACGGCGGTGAAGCGGCGACGAATGGGAGACCTACTTATGCCCGAACGTACATTCGAAGTTAGAGATCATTGTTGAGGGGACGGCCCGAAATCTTCGTGTTGATCGTTGTGTCGATGATCGTTACGAGTGATCGACGATCGCGGCGACTACGTGGATCTCGCCATCGAGAACTTGTTCGTAGTCGAAGGTGGCGAGTTTATGGTATCCCTTGCGAACATGCTTGCGCGGCGACCAATGCTGACAGAGACGCGAGCGTACGTCGATTTATTAGCGGGTGCCAGCGTCGACAATTACAAACTGGCGTACAGGAAGCTATATTCCCCATGCCGAGCGATAGCGGGGCCCTGGGGCGGAAATCGTGAGCTCCCGTTTCGACGACGCTTTGTGACTAGAAAGCGACTCAGGCGGCCTGAGGCGAAAAAGGATCGAGTCATGGCGTTTGATGTCCGCGAGTTACATTGCGGCCATTGCGCGAGATCGGTCGCGATCGGCGATCTTGCTGATAAGCGCATCGCCGACTAGGGCATTGTTAATAAGCAAGCGATGACGGGGAAACATTGTGTATTGATGGGAACCTTTCCACGTTAAACTCTTACTCTTTAAAGCGAATTGAATGTATTTACGAGAGACGTTGTTATTTTAAGCGGATACTGCTGTAATTTGAAAATATTTCAGTGATGTTTAAACAATGAGTGCGTTTATTTAAGCAGAGCAGTGTTATTTTTAGCGAGATGCTTTACCGTAATTTGAAATATTTAAAAGCGATGTTTAAGCGATATATAGTATATTTAAACAATGAAAGTGAAATATACACGATTACAACGTAAATTAAACAATGAAATAAAACCGAATGGAATTTAACACACTTTTACTGATTCAAAACAAACAAAATTTACATTAAGATATACAAGTCGTGTTCTTGAACACGAAAACAATGAATTGAATTTGTCGAGTTACGTTTGAAAACAAAATTGCGGTCGGATATCTCGGGACATGTTATTCAAAAACAAAATTTAACCAGCTTGTGCGACCCCCTTTATCGTGGGCAGCTGGTGCCTCCACTCCTTAAGTATGCGGGTAACATACCGTGTCCCCGAGGTAAGGAGCGTGCATACTGCGGTGGCCGTAACTTCTCGCCCACGGTGAGTGCTCGATAAACCGCGTGGCGTGGGCGGCAGCGATCGGCGGCTTCCTTATTTTGGCGTGGGTTTACGTATGGGCGTCGCGGCGGGGCTACTTGCAGTCGCCGACTCGCCCTAACTCCATGTCGACGCAAAAGGTCGAATAGATTCAGTGTCGAGATATGCAAGTCGAGATTAGAATCTTGATTTACATACGCAAAGCGAGATATGTCGGACGTAATTAAAGAACTTACCATGTCAGTCGCGTCCTTATCGTACCCGGGACGCGAAGAATAATGCATGTATTCTTGTTTATCATTGTCCGGAGACGACGACGTGGAAGTGACCATTCATGATTATCGGGAGGATGACAATTTGAACTTACATGCGGGTTGCTTGCGGCATCCCGATCATAGCCATGATTGTGTCGTGATGCGTCGTCCTGCTTTGACGTAAGCAGTAGACGATACGGTGATGGAGGCGCGCCTCTTGTAAGAGATATGGCTCTTTGCTTTCGGCGACTTTTTGTATTATGCGTCTGGCGTCCAGTCACATCATCGATGACCGTCTCCTTCCCCTCAGCGTGTATAATGCATCGGCGTGTGGTCTGCGGCAGTGTCGTTCTTCCACCTGCAGCGGTCTTTGAGGGATTAAGCGATACTTGAATATAATAAGACCGTATTGTAAATATTTAAATGATATTATCAATTGTTACATGATATTATATATAATTAAGCGATAAGTAGAAAACTTAAATGATAACATAAAGGTATTAAACACTATTAGGAAATAGTTAAACACTATAAGAAACCCTTTAAAGCAATATCATAAAAAGCGTTACACTTACGCGTCCCATAGAAAGCGGTTGAGGAAGATCCTCATCGACTCACCTCTTCGATGTTGTTAAGACGACTCGGGGCCAACCCAGTTTCTTCTTCTTGAATAAAAAGCTTTCGAGCATACGGTCGATTTTTGATTGGCCTTGATCATCTCTCTGTTGCTCGATCGCGGGGGACGATGGCGGCGACATCAGCTGCGAACCACATCCTTACATGGTTGTTCTTATTGTGGGATTGTGTGCGGCTTCGATCTTGAGGACGGCGGCGGCTGACATCAACCGCGAGACACTTCCTTACATGGTTCTTGTTGTGGTGGGATTGTGTCACGCTGGGCTGCGATCTTGTCGGCACCTGGCCGCGGCACAGCACGGATTCGACGATCTTCTCAGCCGGTGGCCATGACAACAACATCATTGGGAGACACACCCTTAACTTGTTCTTCGTCTTGAGGATTGTGTCCATCTTTGATGCGCATGATCTCGCGGCCGGTTCCAGCGGGTCGGCGATTTTGCTCGAAGAAGTCGGCGACCTTCTCAGCCGTGAGCAGCCAGCATCATCTCGATGTCCTCGCAAGTCATGTCCATGTCATCAACTGACGAGACTCGATGCTGACATCGGCCAGCAGATAGTGTTGCTATTGTTTCGTAAAATCGTCGGTAGGCGGTGGAAACGAGCGATGTTATTCTCCTCTTTTCATGAGTCTCTTGAATGTGGAGGGTTTTGAGGGATTACTGAAACAGGGGATGTTTTTAGCGATTTCTAGCTTTAAAAGGGTTTTAGCGATTTACACGTGTGTATTATTATGGAATCCATATGATAAGGGACACATGTGAGAACAAAAATCAATAAATTGTAATTTTGTTATATAAAAAAAAACAATTATAAGCAAAATAAAACATACCATATAAACAATGCAAGAATATGTCACATAATCCACTTTAAAAAAGTAGGGTTTAATAGAAAAAATAGACAAACAAAAGATAATAGTGACGTTTAAAAAATAATTATTGAATGAATCATCTGTCCCATCTGATATTAAGAAATAAACGAGAATTAATCTAATGTCAGAAATTGATTCAACAAAAATAAGTGATGACGGAATTAAAGAAGTTGAAAACTTCATATTTTGATTTTTTTTTTTTTTTTTCTGTTCAGAGCATCAGAGGAGCGGTTATATATGTACATAATTTATTTTTATAAAAAACAAAATTTTGTGAATAACTTTTATGTATTAAAGTGTTTGGTGGGTATGATTGTTGAGAAGAAAGGGAATGGAAGACAAGAGTAGCGGTGGAGGAACAAAGAGAGGGTTGGGCACTGAGGGAGGTTGAGTGGGCCAAATGAGAAGCCATTTGAGGTCAAAAATATGGCACCATGTGTTGCACTAACGTGGTCAGACTCAAACCTCTCACAATTGACAGTCTTATCCCTGTTTTCATACAATGTTTTCATGACCACATGACTCATTCTGTCATTCATGTCGGTCACTTGTACCATTTATAATTACTCTCATGCATTACATCTTCCAACTCAGTTCTCGTTGTGATTCTATTCAATGCAGAATGTTGCTACTTTTATTGGATGCTTGGAATTATTTAATAATTTTGAAATGAAAAAGGCAAGCCAAATCTGCACGATTATGAGCATATGATTCGATCAATAAATTTATTTATGTTATATTTAACGAGCTCTCACCCCATGTGACAAAAGGGAGTCGAACTCATAGCTTCACTGATATGCAGGGGCTCAAATGACAAGTTATTTTTAAATTTACAGTAATAATTTTATTTATTTATTTTGATAAAAATGACAAGCGCCGTGTAATAAAAGAGTTGTCAAAAAACATACAAGTATAGTATTGCATCAATTATAGTAGTTTATCAATTCATTAGAAATTTATTAACTCAGTCAGATGATAAAATAATTGGAGTCTTATTATGCACAACAAGAAGGTTTTTAGGAACCAAATCGAGCTAATAAATCTCTTTGCCATGTAACCTATGATAGTAATTAGTTTTTTTTTAAAAAAAAAAAAGTGAATAAACCACACTTTTTTTTAAAAAAAAATGGAATAGTCAACACAAATTATAGATATTCATTATATAATAATTCATTAAATGGATAAAACATAATTATGTTAAAGATTAATAAGGGCATCCCCTTTGCTGCTATGAGGGGAGATCCTCTCTTGAATGAACTTAGCTCTCGAATCACCTCTGTGATTGGGGATATTCCGGATCTTAAAACTTGGAAGCTAACTTCTGATGGATCTTTCTCGGTGAAGTCTTTCTATAAATTCCTTCTCGATAAGGGGTTGAGATGTAGTATCACCCCGGTGATCTTCAAGCGTTTCGTTCCACGGAAAATAGCTGCTTTCACGTGACTTGTCCGGGACAGGAAGATTATCACGCTTGACACTCTTTTTCGCTCGTAGATGCAACAAACTCCCTACGACAACCTGCTTTCGGTGTTGCTCCGATATTGAGTCGATTGATCACCTGTTTTTCAGGTGCCCTATGGCTAGAGACATCTGGGACCGCCTTGCTCTCTTTTTTTTCTTTCCCATGTGGCCCCTTGTCCTGCTTGGACTTATGGGGATCGTGGTATCGAGAGCTTAGCCCTCGTCTCAAACTGTCCTGCTCTTTGGTTGCGAGAGTGGTTTTGTGGCAAATTTGGCTTGCTAGAAATAATTGTGTTTTCAGTTCTGTGTTTATTTTTTTTGCCTACTTTATTTATGAAAATTTGTTATATGTACCTCTCTTGAATTCCAGTGGTTCATGCTAGGGAGATGCACAAGCTTGAGGAGTCTATTGCTGCGGTTCGGCGCTGTATCCAGTTTTCGAGCCTTCTACATGAGGAGCTAGATCCCGACAGGCACGATGAGTTTTCCGGCTAGTTGTCCTCCTGATGTGCTACTGTGGCTTAGAGGAGTCCCTCTCTCCTCCTTATTGTGCCTCAGTGTGCTGCTTTGTCTCATAGTATTTGTTACCCCTGTTGTGTGCTTTTGTTTCTACTTCTAGTGGAGTTATCTGTTTTATTATCCTTGTACTTTTTTTCTCTCTTTTTAATGTAATTGTGGTTTATTTACTTTTTTTTATATATATATATATATATAAAGATTAATAGGGGCCCAATCCCAACCCAAGGTCCCAAAAAGAGTATGGGCCACGCTTATTATATGAATTGGGCCATCTGCCGAGGTTTTCCCATTTAAATTATTATTTTTTTTAATTTGTTAAATTTTAAAGGTTTACAAATATATATATATATATATATATATATAAATACAGAATAAGAACCAATGACTGCATGGCAAGTTGGTAAGTATTCTACTGCGCCACATCCACGAAGCTCTTTTGATTCGGATCTGCTGATCCTCGTGATTAAATAACTAAGATGGTCCTCTTAATCTTCGACCGTCTATTGAATCATGAACGGTGTGGATGTTACTCATCGTTTTCGACTGTTTCACGATAGCGTAAGCTTCTCGCGGGACACCAGAAGCAAAGGGCCCAAAACCGTGGAGAACGGAAAAGCACTCTCGTTTGCGATCTGAGAGCGGCGACTTCCGGCGATCCTCGGAGCGGCGGAGAAGAGAAGAGAAGAGAGAGATCGTTTGCGACTCTTGAAGGTACTTGGAAGCAAACCCTTGTCTTGATTGTTGCTTGTTCGCTTGATTTCTGAGCTCTTGATTGCCTTTTCAATTCGATTTCTGTGTTTTATTGTGATTCTGATGATTTTTTTTTGGATTTTTTGGGGTTTGATGGTGGGTTTTGGATATCATAGATTTGAATTACTGTGTTGTTGAGCTTTCATGGATTTTTTGTGTGGTTTTGGTCCTTTTGGATTCGATGCTAGTTAGGGTTAGATGTGATTTGGTCCTTTAATGGAGGTAATTCGAGGGAAAGGAAGCAAAGGAAGAAGGATAGTAAGAATGATGGAGAGATGGGTTTGGTTCCCATCAAGACAATGGTTTCTTTGTTAAGGATCAATATGGGAATTTTATGGTTAAGATCTCGTCCTTCATGGTTGAGAAGGCATGCTGACATCGTTCCAGGAATAATTAGTGACGGAGATAGTGGAATTCTATGACTTTGTTGCCTTGGTTCTGGTTCTTCTCATTGGAATCAAGCCCATTCTCTCATCCATTTTTTTTTTACTAAACATTAGATTTAGGACTTGCAAAGTTGCAATACATCTATTTTGGTTATAGTGTCTTAGACTTGAGGTTTTCTTTATTAGATGTTACATTTATATGAATTACTATGAGTTCTATTGTATGACTGCTGTGATTAGATTGTTTATAACTTTATTTTGGATAATTGGTATATGTATCTGGTGCTATGTTAAATGGAGGTGCTTGTCAATCTGTTTTTTTTTTCAGTCTGATTGATAATTTAGAGATTGATATATTGAGTGGTAACTATTATAAAAATTCTGAAGTGAATATGACTCCTATGTGACCAACCAAATTAGAAATCTTACTTGTCGAATTATTAGTAGAAAAGTTGTGCTTGTTAGATTGAACAATAGTAAAAGTCTTTTATTTGACATTATCTAGCTTAAACTAGTCATTAAAGTTAGAATTAGGATGAGATAGTAGCATATCCACTCAGTCATACCTCCAGCTTGTTGATTGGAATTCAATTGAATTGGATATGCTGGTTTGGGTTGGTTGCCCCACTGCATAAGCCTATGCACGCGCCCTTACATTATGAAGCAGGGTGATACCACTTTTAAGCGCATGTTAATGAAGATAATTCTAGTAAAAACCGGACCTGGTGACAAATAAACATTGATGATAGATCCTATCACATTTGTCGGTGTTGATCCATCCAATTTAACAACTTCTGTTTTGGATAACGCTTCTATTTACTGAAAATTATAAGGACCATTGCTGAACCTCAGTTCATCATCTCCTTATTTGGTTTCTCTCATAACTTTTAGTTTGGTGTTAGCAATTTATTTGATTGATCTTTGTTGTTTGGTAATGTGGCTTGTAAATTTCCTGAAAGTTACTAGCTTGAAGTATCGTGGAGCTTGATTTCTCTATAATTCTGAAAAAAATTCCTCAGAAATGAGTTGAATTTGAGTTTTTGATTGATAATAGTTTCTTGGACAGGGATAATAATACACAGAATGGCTGGAAGAGCTCAGATCCCCACTAACAACTCAGCCCTTATTGCCATGATTGCTGATGAGGTAGGGGTGATCATATCTTAATTATTTTCTGGTTATTTTCCTGTTTGTTTTTGATATATTTAGGTTAGTTTGATCTTACTGCAGGTTATGCTTGATTTCATTGTGAATAAAACATCAATATAAACTATGACCATAACCATTGTGCAGTGATTGTAGTTTACTATCAGAACATTGTGAATTCATTGATAGCCTGATATTAATGTCATTTCAGGATACTGTGACTGGATTTTTGTTGGCTGGAGTTGGTAATGTTGATCTGAGGAGAAAGACAAACTACCTTATTGTGGACTCAAGTATGTGCACGACCTCATTGAACAATGTGGTTATATATATTTGGTTCATTAGATGTGTATTTGATCATATGAGGAGTTGCTTTGGGATAAATGGATCATTATGTTTAACAAAATGCATTAATCTGTGTGACCGTTATCTGTTGCAATTATTTGATTTGTATAGCTATTGATTCTATGACATCTCTCTTGCTTGTTACTTGTTTACAATAGCATGTGATCAGATATAGTTGCTATGATTGTGAGAAATAGTCATATTCCTTTTTATTTTTTATTTGGTTGAAATTTGTCGTAACTTTCATCCCCATTTTACTTATTAAAACTATTCATTTGCTTGTATTATCTTTAGAAACAACGGTAAAAAGCAATCGAGGATGCATTCAAAGAGTTCACATCAAAGGAAGATATTGCAATTGTGCTGATAAGCCAATATGTAAGTAAATATCAACCTCTTTGCCATTGTTACTTTTGCAATTTAGCACCTATAGCTATTATCAGAAACTTTGTTTGTCCTTTTATTTATTTATTTTTCGGCAGTATCATATTTTATTTATATCGTTGAGGATTGTTTAAAGGAATAGTGGTTCTGCCTGAAACATACGCCATATTTTTTTTTTTTGAGAATATAATCAATGACTTTGTATATGAGTCAATCTGTCAGCCTAGTTGGTTCTCTTGTCGATTGTGAGTTTTCTTTTGGTTATGTACTGGTTTTTCCGTTTCAATAAATCAGTGATTTATCTATTGGTTTTTTAAATTGTGTCAGCCTATGTAAGACATCAACGAGAGCTTGGGTCCATCTAGGATGACATTTCTTTGGTTTTTTAAATCCATCTGGACAAGCCTCTCAGCCTACCCCCTTCTTGCATATGAGTCTTTGTGACTGTAACAAATTAATAATTTCTTTGGAATAAAATCATCGTATATTCCAGAGGCTTTTTTGATGGCGTGCTTCCAGTCTGATTTAGGTTGTTACCAATATTCTGTTTGATTTGTCAACTTCTATTGTATGAATAGCATACCCACGGCAAATGGATAAACAACTCAGCAACTCTGGCCATCACATCCGGTTTGTCTTTGCTTGTGTAGGTGTGAAATTCATGATAGCAAAATGCCAAATTTCATCCCATCAAGCTGTGTACACATGTTGTATGCATATATTTTTGCTCACTTTCTTTCATAGTTATGATGATTCTAGGAGTAGCACTACTTTGGTGGCGCAAATGTTTGTAGATAACGTCATGATATTTCGATGCGTTCTATCAACGACGTGCCGTAGGCCTCTGTCATCATTTCGCGTCCCACAATTTTACGTTTGGGGCCGCTTCCGCGAGGTCTTGAGTGGCCATTATAGAGTGATCCAGCGTCCGGACGTCCCACCTCGAAAGATCTTCGCTGAAACAACCCCCAAACACGAAAGTCGGCCATCGTGAAAGGTTGTAGGGACGACAGTTTAGCTGCTACATCGTAAAAACGTGACATGCATTATGTCACGACGTTATCTTACGAAACGTTTCAAAGGCCACTAACGACACTTTACCCATGATTCCAGCAACCTTATCATTGGAAACAATTTGACAATACTTTTGTAGAGCTGTGAAAGTAGTGATTGTATTTTGTGCTGAGGAGCAGATTTTACTTCCAAATAAAAATTCTGCAGAACATTTGACCATGTTATGTACCAATTATCCTTCCTTCCATTTGTTTCAGGTTGCAAATATGATCAGATTTTTAGTTGATAGCTACAACAAACCAGTTCCAGCCATATTGGAGATCCCATCCAAGGATCATCCTTACGATCCCGCGCACGACTCTGTGCTCTCTCGAGTCAGATACCTATTTTCCGCAGAATCAGTGGCATCGGGAAGGCGTTGAATGGCTGGATAAACTCCCCTGTGTTTATCGATCTCGTATTTTTCTTGTGTGCCAGCAGTATAATCAACACTTATAATTCACAAAACAAAATAAGTGCCCACATGTGTCTCTTGTATGGATGAGCTATGTTTTTTCACAAGTGTAAACTGTCTTCTCTTTTTATCTATCTCATTTTATTTGTTAAGCCTGATGCCTGATCAGTGTTTAAATTTCTTCATTTTTTTGAAGCCAATTTGAGTGTATCCAAAGTGGTTTGTTTAAAATTTAAATTTTTATTTAAATACATGAAAAAAGATTTGAAAAACGTGCCAAGTAGACCTTCAATGTAGCCCATCATTTTCTTTCCAAATAATATCAGGCTCTAGATATATTTGCACGAATATTCCCTCCGCAAGAATCCGTTGAAGTTGGGCATATCCGTAAATAAAATCAAAGTTCAGGTCCATTCTTGTCTTTATATTTGAAGCCTCTCACTGCCATTTGATTTGACGATCTTATTCTCTCTCCATAGCTTCCGTTGGTTTCGTCTCCGTGGCTTCTTCTTCTTTTCCGACAAGAGTCCTCCTCGTATTCCCCGCCCTCGCTCACTTGAACTCTCGCCATGAAGCGTCGATCCCTCCTCCGCTGTGAGCTCCATTGATCTCGCCTTTCCTCTTGATCGGTGAGCTCCTCCACACTCCTTTTTTTCCAGTTCTTTAGAGCTCTCTTTTCGATTTCGGCGTTTGATTCTTTTGTTAATGAGGTTCTTCAAACAATCAGGGAGATAGTTGAACGAGTTTGATGTCAAGGGTTTAATGTCATAGTTTCTTCATTTTTGTGACCGATGATGATGTATTTTTCCTATGAACTTTAGTGTTCTTGGCGTTGTTCAGAGTGGTTGTTCCTGTTTTATATGGTTTATCTAGGGGTTTTTGATTTTTGATGTTCTTGATTTCTTTTTGCCATTTTTGGAATCTGATGATGGATTTGACTATCTTGATTTGTTTCATTAGGTTTGCTTGAGTTTCTTGGTAATAGGAGATGGATTTAGCTTGCGGGTTTGGTCAATCGACTGCATGCTGTCGGCCTTTAACTCAGGGGTTTAGGAATGGACGCCGTGGTTGTAGTAGTCTTGCAGATTCTAGGGTTTTCCATGTATCATCTTTGAAGAGGAGGAAGCAGCGGGCTGTGGTTAGGGTTGCTTGTGCTGGAGATTTCAATGGCTTATTTCGATGTTCTAGACCACAGAATTTTTGAGTGGTGACCTATTGAGGTCTTTAAGATTTTCTAGGTCATCCTTGTCATTACATTGCCAGGGAAATGATTCTTTAGCTTTTGTGGATGGTAGCAATCACAATGTTGAAATTGTTGGAAGCTCTTCTGGTGATGGCGCGGACAAGGAATCTGATAAAGGGCCCACTGATTCAGTGGAAGAGGAGAAGGATAGCCCAGGATTAGAGGATTTGAGGGAAATGCTTCAGAAAGCTCTGAAGGAATTGGATGTTTCTCGTCTCAACAGTACTATGTTTGAGGAAAAGGCCCAGAGGATTTCTGAATTGGCAATCTCTCTCCAGGATGAGGCAGCAAGCACTTGGGATGAAGTTAATTCTGCTGTTTCTAGGGTTCAAGTGATCATCAATGAAGAGTCTGTTGCCAAAGAAGCTGTTCAGAAGGCCACCATGTCACTTTCCATGGCTGAGGCCAGGTTACAGTTAGCCATAGAAGCTTTGGATTCAATAAGAAAGGAGGCAGTGCCTGTGGAAACTTCCAAACAGAATGATGAGGATGAAGCAGTGGCACTTGCGCAGGAAGAGATCAAGGAATGTGAGATCTGCTTGGCATACTGTGAAGCAGACTTGAAGAAAATACAAGCCAAGAAAATGGAGCTGCAGAAGGAAGTGGATAGGTTGAGTGAGGTAGCTGAGAAGGCTCAGTTTGATGCATTAAAGGCAGAAGAGGAAGTGGCTAACATAATGCTTCTTGCTGAGCAGGCAGTGGCTTTTGAAATTGAGGCTACACAACGTGTGAATGATGCAGAAATTGCATTACAGCGAGCCGAGAAGGCCATCTCTTCTGCTGATATTGTTGACCAGCAGGGACCTTCTCAAAACCAGGTAATCAGTGAAGAGTTTGTCACAAAGGAGGAATTTAGCAGAGGTACCGGTAGTGATTCTATTATTGGAAGAGATGAAGATGCTTTGGCAGGTGATGATTTATTGGCAGATGATGCATTTGGGCCAAGTGCCAAAGGCTATGTTTCGTCTCATGACATTCTTGATCAAGAGAATGGGAATATCAATTTAGACTTACATGGGGAAGCAGAAGCTGAGATTGACAAATCAGTTGATGGATTTCAAGGAAAGAAGCTGGAAGCACAACAAAAGGACTTGACAAAGGATGGTTCTGTGCCTCCCAACGTTCCGAAAGCACTATTAAAGAAGTCCTCTCGGTTTTTCTCTGCATCGTTTTTTTCTTTCAGTGAAGATGGGGAAGAGATCACGTATGTCTCTTTCTTCCAAGCTCTTGTTGCCTATTTGAGAAAGCAAGCTCCCAAGCTGGTTCTTGGCATGATGCTTCTTGGGATGGGGTAAGTTTAGCTCTAGGACAATTTTACGCTCTTTATTTCACAAGAAGTTGATTTAGTCAACATCATACCGATGATGTACACTAATGTCGACTCTAATGACCGTCAATGCAAGAGCCTCTTCATTGGCTATTGATTTTGAGTTAAGAAAAAAGGATTGACTTTATCTACCAACTGTTCATGAGCATTTACTATTATTTGTTGGAACTGTTTATGGTGGATACATTTTCTTAGAAGATTTTCTGCCTTGATTAAGAATCGGTTTTTTTTTTTTAATGTTCCTGCTAGGCATATGCCACTGGTAGGTTTGCAATCAGTGACTAGTTTTAGTTGACAGAGGTTGGATTCCCATCAAAGCTTCATTGAAACTTGTCCCATCCCTTGCTTTCTTAAAAGTATGTTTCTTATGTAGTGTTATTGGTTATGCTTTCTTTCATTCGTTCATGTTGATGGTCTGTATATATTCCCTTCACCTGTTATTTTTGAAGGTCATATTGAACTAGTTACTCTGTTTCGTTGTTGATTTGTTCTTGTTATTGTCCTTCGACTAACCTAATATTTGATCATATTTGCTGCTAGTTGCAGAAAAAGGCTCTCTCTTCTCTTACCCTCTCTTACACCCTTTCACAGGACAATGTTTCTTAATAATAAAGCAGAAAAATATTCTCAGTTGGTTCCTCAGCAAGATATAATTACTGGTATTGAAGAAGTGACCTCAACAGCAAAGCCTATGCTCGAGAGATAAGGAGGTTCCCTAGAAGATTGAAGAAACTCATTGAGCGCTTACCCCAGCAAGAGGTATGTCTATTTTTGTTGGTTGTCCATGAAGTCATAGTCCACAGACTCTGCATATTGCAAGTTCTTACTAAAACAATATCACATTTCATGGTTTTTGATTTATGGATCTTGCATCAAGTTTTTAGTTTTAACTCCTTTGCAGATAAATGAAGAAGAAGCTTCCCTTTTTGACATGCTATGGTTACTTCTTGCCAGTGTTGTATTTGTACCTTTATTCCAGAAAATACCTGGAGGTTAGTGATTATGGTTTTTTAATACTTACTTTTGCATATTGCATGTCTAACATTGTCCTGTGTTTATGCTCTAATATTTTATCACTTCTGTTTCATTTACGTGTTCTTTATAGGACCTGGTTTCATATTTAGACTTTTCAGTGTCATAATAATTCCACTGTCAATGCGGCCCCATGCTCTAGTGCATGAAGTGGAGATGTTCTTAAGCCCGTTTAGAATTACAATATTTTAGGATGAGATTCTCATGAGAGGGCATGATATTAATGTTATATGACTCTTAAAACTTTCCTCTATTTATGCTTATGGATGAATTTTCAGCTCTATAGTATGTTTGTAAGATATATTTATCGAAGGACAAGCATAAAACTTTGTAACAATTGCAAATTTCCACTGACTAGGAGCTCATGCTTGTGGATAAATTGAAGATGCTTTGTAGTAAAGTGTCATTTGATGGTAGAAGTCATATGCCTTAAGCAGGTCCTTTTACTCAGATATGAATTTGAATAATTAGATATTGTTGGAAATATAGTCCTGCATCGGTTGTGTTATAGAAGTGTAATGGGTTTATATACAGGTATAAGGAAAAAAATGGACCTTTGAGACACAAGTGGTGTACAAGTCCATGTGAGTAGGATCTCTGAGACACAAGTAGTGTACAAGTCCATGTGTGTAGGGCCTCTGAGACACAAAGTAAATGATACAAGTCCCAGTAAATGGACTCCGCGTGTACAAGTCTGAGCAAGTTCGACCGAGTTGAATTTAAGGGAGGGTGTTGGAAACATAGTCCCGCATCGGTTGTGTGATAGAAGTGTAATGAGTTTATATATATGTTTATGGGTTGGGCTACTAAGTCTTTAGATTTTTTGGTGTAACACCCCTAAGCCCATATAGAGCCCATATAGGGCCCACTAGTACCAAAATATAAAATCTTAACAGATATGTTATGAGCCAACATCATGTTAACAGTTTATGTCTGCTAAAAACCTGCTTGCATTAATACATTATCACAGTCCTTAGAATCAATAGTGGATTCTAGGTAAAAGTGCACCAACGACAAGTTTCATAGTTGTGAACCAATTTTGATAGCACATTATCCAAAGGGTTTGCACCCTGTTTAATGGTGCAAATTCTCTATTGTGAGAATAACCATTGCACCTTATCCAAATCATTTTGGTGGTTTCTCAAACCCATCTTCTAAATGTTTCTTTGGGGGTGGTATTTGTAATGCCATCAAGCATCTTGAAATCCCTCTTTACAATGAGCTTCTATTTTTCTTCTCATCTCATTATTGGAATTTGGTGTCTTAGTTATTGTCAACCATATTTGATTCTGGCTTATTTTTGTTTCCATTTCTTATTCTTCAACCAACAGTACATTGATGCCACCATGTACTCATTTCCTGACATTATCCGTTCTGTTTTACATCTATCTTAACCGTTCCTGCACTGTTGTTTTTCACTATATTTTGTTGTTCGTCCAGATAAATAGCATATTGTCCCAGGACAGAATTTGCCATTGCTGCCATACAGAATGAAATAAGTCTAACAGCTATTGTGACTTGGAACCATTTACTTTAGTGACATCTTAATCTACATAACAAGTGCTCACCAAAATGCTCAATTTTTGATTTGTGGTCATTTTGGATGTTCTCCTTATATTGGTAAACTTGTGGAATTGTTTCTTTTCCTTACGCCCAGCATATGGCTTTACAACAAATGTGATTATGTTGTGATGTTGAACACTTGAACCTTGCCATAGATCATGCTCCTGTCACTGTTTGGGCCAATTTATGCTTGACCAATACAAAATTTATCATTGCCTACATTGGGTTTCCTTTTCCCTTTATCTTTTCCCTCAACTTTCAATGGGAGCAAATCATCAGATAAGATATCACTTTCTTTACTCTGTTAACTTTGAGTTCAGTGAAAATGTTGGCATCTTGTTTCTTTTTCTTATGTAGTTGACAACTCAATCGGTTGGTTTTTGCTTGTGTGCATCATGCGTAAATAACTGCATTATCGTATTTGTAATGGAGCATGCCTTAGGTAGTCCTGTTCTTGGATATCTTGCTGCCGGTATCCTTATTGGGCCTTATGGATTTTTCTATCATCCGTCACGCTCATGGAACAAAGGCCATTGCTGAATTTGGAGTTGTGTTCTTGCTATTTAATATTGGGCTTGAGGTAATTTGTTATAGTTTCTTATTTAACTTCAAATTTGCTGCTTCCTAAAATGCCCATGTATTGACGCTCATTTTGCTCATTTTTAAAAGTAATGAAATATATGATTCATGCCTGCAGCTTTCAGTAGAAAGATTAAGCTCGATGAAGAAGTATGTTTTTGGTTTAGGCACTGCTCAGGTGATTCCATAATTTGAAAAACCTGGTTACTGTTAAATGTAGCAGTGAGAATATATTGTCGGGTCTGTTGACCATGCCAACGTTACATTGCAGGTGCTGGCAACTGCTACTGTGGTTGGGTTAGTTGCTCACTTTGCCTCTGGGCTGCCAGGTCCTGCTGCAATTGTCATTGGTAATGGTCTAGCTCTATCTTCTACGGCTGTTGTCTTGCAGGTAAAGTTTTTCTGCAGGTTATCTTTCTTGTATGGACCCTTGGTAATGGTGCCTAACTAATTTCCTTATCTGTAGAGTATAGCAAGGGTTTTCATTATTTCTATAATGCTAATCATCAGTAGGATATGTTTCAGATTGATTTTGATGTAGCTTTTAGATTTTGAAAACATTTTCATTTATGTTATATGGTTCCATAATACTTCCATTTCGAATGAGGCACTTGAGTTTAGCGTCTATCATGCTCTTGCCTTTACCATCTTACCCATCCTCCTGTGCATTCTATTCTGATGTAAAAAACTAGTTTTTAAGTTAAAAGTATTTATGACTGATGAAATGCGAAGTCTTATCTGTTTGTGTTGTCTTCTGTGGCTCTACTTTATTGGATCTTAAGTTTAGCTTTGAAATTTTCAAGGTTGAGAGTCAGATATAATGAGACACCAAATTATGTCAAACAATCTTACTTCAATCAACTTATTAAGTTGATATATTTAACTTGCTCATCTTTACCAGTGACTATCTTGTTGTCAAGAGTAGACCTTTTCTTTCTTTTTTTTTCTTCCCTTATGTAGAGGCACTTCTTGCTAGGTTCTTGTTTATATCTAGCCAAATGCATAATGATAAATTTGCTTATCTTTGGTATATTGAGGCAACATAATTTTTTTAAGGTACTCCAAGAGCGAGGAGAGAGCACTTCACGCCATGGTCGTGCTACCTTTTTCGGTCTTGCTTTTCCGTGTACATGATTCTTGTATTTAGCTTTTTAAATTTGATGGTATTCTAGATAATTCTTGTACTTAAGCATTTCACTTACACCTAAGTAGTATATGTAAAGCAACTTATAACTCACTCACTTCCATAGTATTTTTCAATTTACAACAAAATTTGTCAGAATTTAATTTTGTTGTAGGTTGAAACATCATGTAAAGTAAATGACATCTCCTCACTACCATGGTTATCTCATCACTAAAGCTATCTTATATTTAATTATAAAAGTATTATTGAAATATATAAGTACATACATTTTTATTTTAAATAATTAAATATTTATATAATAGAATATTTTTATGATAAAAATAGTTTATAATTGATAATATTATAAATATATTTTTAACAAAGTAAGTGTTTTTAAAATTTAATTATAAACTTATTTTTTAAGTCATAAAATTAAAGAAAGTTTTACTATTTTTAAACTTTATAAACAGTTTATTAAATTAATTACTTGTTTTTGCCTAAATTAATTTTTATGAAGACTATTAAATACTTGGTCTTAATAATAGATAATGGGGTAATCTCACCACCATACTTATATAGTGATTATATCCCCTCAACTTACATTAAAACCAAAATAATGAAAAAGTAAATACAACATTTTTTTAATTACAACAAACCAAACAACATTTATGTAATTTGAAATACAACATTTTCACTTACATTGCAATTTGACTCTGCACTGCGATTTAACCAAAGGGCCCCTAAGGAGAAAAACTGAGATTGTATGCTAGGTAACTCTAGAAAATTAAGCAAATGAGAAAGAAAAGAAAAGAGAAGCTGGAATCCCCTAATAAAAGGAACTATAAAAAGGAAATGTTTTATATACCATAAAATGAAGAAGAAAAGATTAGCTAAGTGGGAAAATGCTAAAGTTGTTATACCAATCGAATAAACATTCTAATTTGTCGCTAAAGGTGCTTATTGAACCAGAGAACTGGATGCTGAACTAGATTTGGTTTTTGATTTATACCCTTTTCAGAAGCAGAGCATCAGATGCTGGGCAAGTTTTTTATTATTTTTATTTTTTCCTATTCTTTTTATTCAGATGTTTGATGAACATTATGAGAATGATTTTGAGAGCTCAACAATGCTCAAATTTGGTTTTGCATCTCATTCATCTGTCTGAAGATCTATAAAAGAATTGGAGTTCAATGTGTCTAATACATAAGGCCATCTTTTCTGTTCATGTTGCTTATTTGATTATTTGATAATGGTTGATGATATGGTTTAAATTAGTAGTCCAATTTTCTCCACTGTGCTTGTTCTCTGCTTTTTGTGAGGTAATCTCTTCTCTTGAAAAATTGGTTATGCTAACATAAGGTTTGCAACATCTTAGGAAGGAGTCTGCTTTAAAAATATTTAAATTTCTTGAAAGACTTAAAATATATTTTTATTTATTTACTTTCTCTGACAACATCAGTTGATTGTTCTTCCTCAGGACCTGGCAGTGGTTGTCTTGCTGATATTAATACCTCTTTATTTCACCCAGCTCTTCTAAAGGAGGGGGGTAACTACTTTTCTTGATATTTGTCTCCTCAGGTTCAATAATGTGAAAAATTTGGGAACCTTGCAAACACACAATGGTCTTTTATTTTCAGGCAACTTTCTTATTACTTATTATTTACTCCTTATATATGGATGCATGAACATATGTGTGCATATATCCATGCATTTGACATTTCTACTCTCAGATCGGTTTTCAAGCAATAGCAGAAGCTCTTGGACCTGCTGGTGTAAAGCTGTGGTTGCTATCACTGCAATAATTGTGAGGCTCGATTGGTAATGGTTTTCCTGTTCTAAAAACATATGACTGGAAAGTATTCAATTTGGCATTTGATGTACAGATCAACTTTTAACTCTTCTGATAATACTCTCTTGTAAAATTGACAGTTCCTTCGCCCCAATTTATAAGCAAATTGCAGAATCAAAATGCAGAAATATTTTCTGCAAACACGCTCTTGTTATTCTGGGAACTAGTCTACTTACTGCCCGGGTAGGTCACATCCATTGACCTCTTATGCTGCCTCAATTTACTTGCCCTGGTAGAAAATGATTTGCAAGATACTTCTTTAATATAGGCTGGGCTTATGGCACTGGGAGCATATTGGTCTGGTCTCCTACTAGCAGAAACAGAATTTTCCCTTGCAGGTTGAACTCGATATTGCACCATTACATCGTGGAGACTTCTACTGGCTTTTTCATGACTGCACGTACATGCAGAGGGCTCTAACTGGTATGGCTACTCGACATACACTCTGCAAGTTACTGATTCCTTTACCTCATTTCTTTCATGCACTGATTATTAGTTGTGTTAATCTTGGTTAGATGGGAGACGATGAGAGCTTGATGGGATGAGGATGAAATTTCAGGCTGTGATAAACTCATTAGGATAGCTAGTGTTAAGTGTTGAAACCTTAAAAAGGTGTGTGATTTGCAAAACACAGGATAAGGAGAGGGCAAACTGATAAGCATATGCATGCAGGACAGCTGACTAGCAGATCTTCAATAGTGTTTGATGCTCTAAGCAAGAATGTTTTAAACTCGAAAAGTCAGATAGATATGTGGGGAATACCCTGATATTAGGGTACTTTATATTGAATGAAGCGGTACTCATATTGATAAACATGTTAATTTATTGGTTTAATTTAGTATTTTCCTCGTATGTGCCAATTAAGTTTGTCAAGCCAGCTTCTTCTCTGGACTGTTCCTTTTCTTTTCTTTCTGGTGGACGTGCTGTAAAGTCAAGATCAACATCCAATGCAAGTTTAAAGGCGTGAAAATGGTGTTAATCTCTCACTTGTGCTGTATTTAAACATTATTGATATTCTATTTGGGCGTGCCTCAGGGTTGGAATGTCTATAGATCCAAAGTCGTTCTTTCTTAAACTTCTTCCTGTCATTGTTGGGACTTTAAGTCTTCTGGATTGGTGGCGTAGACCCTTCCTGGTTCTCCTGGCTGGTTAGGTAGGATTTTTAGCCTTTCTGCCAGCACAGCCGCACAAGAACTGGTCTCCTCCCTCGCGCCTGGTGGAGAATTTGCTTTTGTGGCTTTTGGGGAGGCAGTGAATCAGGTATATGTTTGGTGGGCAAGAAATATATATTTTCTGCATTTTGTCATGTAATGATCTCAGTGACCCCTAGTGATTGCCCTCCTCCTATTATTCATAGAGGAGATTTTGAAGGTCACAATGAAATTCGTGCACAAAAACATGACCTCGCTAAGCATGAGTGCAATCTTGTGCATGACAATGATCTTGGGTATCCCTAGTGATTGTCCCATTATTCAGAGAGGGGAGATTCTGTGTGTGGCAATGGATGAAATAGGTGCAACAAAAATTTTGACCTTAATAGCACGTGTGCAATTTGGTGCATGAGCAATGTGTGCACATTTTGTGTTCCTTTGATAAAATTCTCGTGTACATAATGATAAGAATGCCCTGCTTTAGAAAAACTGGCGCAGTAGTTTGTTAGAAGTATTTCCTGAATTGTTGCATGCATGCAGAAACAGGAAGCACCTTCTCTGTCTGGCCACTGCTTTTGTAGGGTATTATGTCTCCTCAACTCTCTGCCTTTGTTGTTCTTGGTGGCTGGCATATCTCATGGCTCTTAGCACCATGGCTGCTGCTGGAGGTCAGATGATTGCCTCTCGCTTTGATCAGCAGGATGTTCGGAGTTTCATGCCAGTGGAAAGTGAGGTAAAGCTCTTAGGCCACTTAATTGTATATGTCAATCTTTTTTGACTTTTACAGTTATTACTACCTTCCTTTGTTTCAGGTTACATTTGGCTCTTATGGCATGATTTGTTAGTGATAGTTTTTACTTTCTACTTTGACACACGGTCAAGTAGGAAATAAAGTTGTGTGTTATGTACAAGTATTTGTTCCATTTATCTCACACAGTTATTACTACCTTCCTCATCAAACTCAGCTCATGCATCATTACTGCAAACAATAGCAAAAGGCGATTTCTGTGCATCTAGTTAAGCTTCTTGTTAGAATACACAAATTTCAGTCCAGTAGCCTTTAATTGCGCTATATATTTGTAAAACATTGTGATCTCATGTCCAATTATCCTGTACAATGGTGTGTTGTTCAAGAGCTTCCTGATTATATATTCGCCATTTGACTAACTGATTTTGCATTTCAGAGCTTTTCCTGGAATCAGATGTTCAGTTATTTAAGAGACATGTATTAGAGTTTGGTTGTCTTTTTCTAGTTCTCTCGAGGAGATTTTGTCGTTGTCTCCCAGGACTGATGACTTGCAAGACCATATCATCCTATGTGGTTTTGGTCGTGTTTGAGCAGGTATGTACTGTCTTTTCAAATGTTTCCAAGCTTCTGTCCACTTTATCTATACCAACTGTATTTTCCATATTGTTTAAGATCATCGCACAGCTTCTTTCTGAAAGGTTGGATTCCTTTTGTTGCTCTAGATGTGGACTGGTATGACTCTCTCTTATCTGATCTAACACATGTGCTTATATTCTTCATAAAGTGTTGTGCTGATCTTCAAAATGGTTATCTTGTTATTAATGACCATTGTTGTTTCTTCCCTTTAAATTAAGCCAAGGAGTTGCACCTATCCTTTGCAGTACTTATGAACTCCCTTTTTAACTTGGGTTCCTTAGAGCAAATTTTATGCACCTCCGACCAGTCTTAGTGGACTTGAAAAGCATCTGCTGCCAACTTAGCTGGTTCATTTTGATTGCTGTTTCTTTGACTATACTTTATGATTCATGGACTCATTTCTATTAAGTTGGTTCATTATTTGCTGTGGCTCTCTTTAGCGATAGTGGTTGATACTAGTTTTATATTCAACATTTATGACTTTGTTTCCTTTTCAAGCAAACTAGCAAATTCGAGTAACGTAGAGAAACTTGTCTTGTTAATCAACATACTTTGTTTTTCTTGTTTGTTTCTCTGTCTGGTTGTTCTTTGCTTTTCTTAATAAGTAGCTGCAGTGTAGCGCTTTTCATTAAAAAAAAAAAAACTGTGTTTAACTCTGAAATTTCTTTTCATTAAGTTTACATTAACCACATGTATAACTCTTTCCTGATTGTATTCTCAAGAAAACTGAATCATTCTGTGGTAATTAGGAGAAATTTTTATGGTTTTGTTGTCTAGCTTTTAATCCTAGTCTGTTTTTTTAATTGAGCTGTGCAATATAGGCCCTATTCTATTCAAGCCATCTTGTGGTCATTTGGGAGAATTAGGCTCAAGAAGAGGGCAACTAAATCATGTCATCACAGTGTGGTTATTAATCTTTTTTGTTAATGATGTAGAACATGTTAAATCAGGAACAAAGGCTTTATTTGAATAAAGGCCTCCTTCCTGAAGAGAATTATGGCTTATTTGAATAGGCTTTCCTTAGATACTGAAAGGTGTTTCATTCAGCTGGTCATTTATTTTGTCAGTTAAGTTATTATTTGCCTGCCATATATTTACCCAGCAGCTTTGTTAAGGATTTATATCAGAACTGCCAGTGAAAAAAGCAATCTAGGGCTGAATGCTCATTCATGTAAATCTAATCATTGTAATTTCGTTGTGGTAGCATTAGGGATATGTTTTTACTTGTCAGTGAGCTGGTTTCCTGGGGGTGCGCTTGATCTGCCTGTATATTTTGGGGATGCAGGAATCGTGAGGTTAGTAAACTATTTTAGATATTATAGAGGTTTGTCTATGCTTTTTCTTTGCAGTATATTTTCTGTTTATCGTATATTGGTTCTCCATAGTTGGGGAGAGAGGCATGTGCTGCCGTAATAACTTTAGATACCCAGGGGCAAGTTATCGAACTGTTTGGGTTCCGAATCGAGTTCTCTAATGTAGTTTTGTTCGGGCCATGATGTTGATCATGGCCAAATTTGGGAGGCGGGTGCAACGCGTGAGTCCTCACAGATTCATTTCCGTGTCCATTTTAAAAACAAAAAATAAATTATATATAAAATGAGTTGCTCTTTGATTAACTAGTTGCTAATCAGCTTTTTTCTTATGATCTGTTTGATATTTGAGAAGCTGGAATAATTTTAATTTATTTTGATTATTAAAAACTGTATTATGTGAATGTTTTTTAGGTTGTCCCAGAGACTAATTGCCGTATTCCCTATATAAAGATTGATTAGTGTCAATCACTATCTTAGCTTTTATCATTTGTTAGTATTAGTTCCCCAGTTTCCATTAAATAGAATCTTGGCCGCCACATCCTTAAAATTTGCACATTAATTCTATGATCTCTCTCTTTCATATGCTTAGTGTTTAATTTTTCTTTTTCTATATATATATATATATATATATATTTGTTGAAGGTTTCAGAATAATTAATATTTTAAATTTCTGAAACTTTCCTGCTTCTTTTCCTTCAATCCAAATGTATGAAAACAGTTCTTTTTATTACTCTTACAACCTCCACTTGTTGTAGCGTGGTGCTACTTGCAACATTAGAACATCTCCACTGATACTAAAAATTAGTAACATGTATCTTCTTGTCAATCATTAATGATCACATATGCATTTCTTTTAATTAACACACACCCTTTAAAACTACAGTTAATTTTTATTTAATCTCATTATTGTTTATCTATATTTCTTTCTAAAATAAGGTTTGTTAATCCAGTGCTGTTAATGTTACTAATCACCCTTTTATTATTATTTTATAATATTTTAAGATAGCCAGATATGAGGAAAGAGTAATCTCGCTATGGCTCATAGATTACCGGGTTCTTCAGGGACTTTAATCACAGCCGCCAGTGATCATCATTCAACTATGGTTTAGCTTAGTTACAAACACCATGGCACAATTTCTTTACCGCCGTTTACATACTCCTGGCGTGCCATTGGTAGAACACGTTTTGAATTGTTCATGATGATTATAATCATCAGCTTACCATCTGACGGCTGCTGTGGACGTCATTAGATTATTCATCTTCATACATATATATGTATATATGTGTGTGTGCCTGTTTCACTTGAGTTTTGAGTTGGTTGGAACTCCATGGGAGGAAACAGGAAGTCTCGCAGCCTTGAAGTGAACTCACCAACATGGGTGCATTAGCATCAGTGCAAGCTTTCACTCATTCGCCATCTCTCTAGTCATTGAGCACATCATTGACCACCTTTCAAAAGGCAGCTAGCTATGATAGTCACTACCACTTTGTAGTGTGCGTGCATCTCTTCCCCTCTAATCTTGTTCTTGTTCTTGTTCTTGTTCTAGGTTGCTAATCAGCCATCACAAAACAAGCCTCCACAAAGCTTTTGGAAAAATCTGTGTCTGGTATATGGATATGTGCTCTTTAATCTTTCTCATGCAAAATGAATTCTTTGAGTAGAAGTCTGTTTGTAGTCTCTGTTTATGGTGGCAGAGCTGATGTTAATGGGGTTCTGTGCCATTGCTATTGACTGTGGGACAAGTGACATTACTCGATAGGATGTGTGCCAAAAGTTTAAGTAATTCATTAGCATCCATGCAAAGAGAAGAGTAGCAGTGAGAAGAGTCGAACTTTCGACAGTAAAGTGCTGTAAGCAAGTGCAAGAGCAAGGTGCATGAGTTTGTTTTATTAATTTTCTCTTAATTTATGCATTCTCTTGATGACGTATGTTAAATTGCCTCATTTTGTTTGTGAATTTGCAGAATATGGACCCTATCATATGATGCCTTCACCAGCTCCATATATTCATTTTACTTTGGCTGTGTTTCATGTTCTCATTGCTAATCACTATGCTTTTGAGGTAAAGTGAAGGTACTATAATTATAATATTATCAGTTTGTTTTAATTATGGAAACAGTTAAGTATGTGGCATTATGTTGCAGGATGCAAAATCTGGAAGTCATGGAAATGCAGTTAAAACAGCAGAATACTGAAGTTCTCTCATGTGGTATGTCTCCACAAAGTTCAGTGAATCGGTGATATCTTACTGATGTTTGATGTGATTTTACTTTATTTATAGAAATTGAATTTGCAGGATCCAAACGTAGTTTAGGCTCTGCTAGAAATACTAGGCCTTTCACTAGAAGGCACTTGGGATTTTGGAGTGAATCAGCAATTTCTGGCTGGGCTTGTAAGTGTAATCGTCAAACACATTATTCATATAGTTTTTCAGTAAATGTTTATGATACTCTGTGATGCTAAAATCTCATGTATCATGTTGTTATTGTTGAAACTCTTGGATTGCACATGTTGTTACTGATGTATTGTCTCAAAGAAATTGGAAAATCTATTCTTTCTTGACAGGTTTAGCTTTCTTTAGACAGTTTGTGAGTTCAGTCTCGCAAAATCTCAGATGACACTAAGACATGGGTTTATCATGGTAAGACAATGATTTAAAAATCTCGCAAAAATTTCCTTTTGTTCATCCTTGGTTAAAGCTGTTTTAACTCTTAATCTCAGGCTCATTTAGCTCCACAAAGCTCTGCTAAATTTGATTTTCAGAAGTATATAAAGAGGTCACTTGAAGAGGACTTCAAAGTTGTTGTTGGAATAAGGTATATATGCTTATGATTTTCATATTTTATTTGCAGCAAAAAGATGAGCTTTTATCTTTTTAACTACTTGCAGTCCAGCTTTGTGGTTGCTTGCAGTGTTCTTCCTGTTGTTCAATATTGATGGTATGTATATAACTAACTCCCAATTATTCCTCCAATTTATCATTTATTTAATCTAATTGCATTAATGTTTGTCAACAGGATGGTATTCTTATCTATGGCTACCATTTATCCCTTTTAATTGTAAGTCGTTTTTCAATTTTGAGTAGAGCCTCGAGCCACGATATTTCTAAATGTTACATGAATATTATTCAGGTCATTCTATTAGTAGGAACAAAACTACAAGTGATCATTACAAAGATGGCAATGCAAATTGTTGGAGATGGAGATGTAATTAAGGGCGACCCCGTTGTTCAACCAACCGATGAACTCTTCTGGTTCAAACATCCTCATCTCTTGCTCCATCTCATCCACTTTGTCCTCTTTCAGGTACTCCATTGTTTCATGAATCCTTGATTTAATGTCGCAGATATAATACATAAAATTATCACACATACTTATCTCTGCTGTATTCTCGATGACTATTTATCTTGCAGAATGCTTTTCAGCTTGCCTTCTTCACTTGGACATGGGTGAGGAATACAATAACTCATTAATGTTTCAAGAACATCAATACGATACCGAATGCATTGAAGTTGTTTCTCATTTTTCTTTTCACAGTATGAATTTGGATACCCTTCATGCTTCCACAGACAATTCGAAGACATATTAATCAGAATCTCATTGGGGTAATTAGCTTCCTTAATCTAAGCTGTCATACAATGAATAAACACAAAATCAATCTCATTTTGTTTTTGTAATCATCAGAAATTCTTTGTTCAAGTTCTATGTAGTTAGTGTCACCTTCCACTCTATGCATTAGTAACACAGGTAACAAACACATCAAACCATCAGAAAACACAAATAAATTCCTAAAATTAATTTCAATCTCTGATCAAATTGATTACTGAAAACCAGATGGGTTCTAATATCAAGCCGACGATTTTTTCTGAAAGAGTAGAAGCAGCCTTGAGAAAATGGCATGAACAAGCAAGGAATCGAGTGGCTAAAAACCACAGATCAGTGTCTTCAACTTGGTCAAATACATGGGGAGCAAGTTTCTCGCTGTCACATTCATCAAAACACCTTCAAAGTTTCATAGACAAGATCATGCTTTCACCGAGAAATTCACACATCAGCATTGATATTGCCGGTGTAAAACAACATCATCAGAAGACACATTCACTTGAAGTAGCAGAAGAAGCAGATATAAACATAGTGCAGTCACACAGAGTTCTCAATCATAGCATTGGATGATTTATTGGATGATTTATTGATGATATATTTTTGGAGAATGGAGCTCTATAAGTCATGTAATTTAAAAGAAATTTCTCTTTTTAATTGAAGTGGTTTATCCAATTTTTTTTTTTTTTAAATCAATTGAAAACTAGTAAAGGAAAACATTATGAAAAAATATGTTTGAATATATTTTTAATTTTGGATTTTTTTTGAAATATATGTTATTTAAACCAGACTTGTTTCTGATTGATGTTGGTTTAATGGACTTAATACATTTATTTTTAATAATAAAATTATCAAATTTCTTAATAATAAAGAAAAAAATTGATTCAGTGCTAAAAGAAAAACAAATAAATAAATAAACGTTTATTGGGTTGTAAATTCCATCAACGGTGAGATGGAAACCTCGAGATTGGGATTGGGTTGAACGGGAAACGGGAAACGGTTATTTTCCGTCAAGAAAAGAAAGCATCTTTCCGTTCTTCTCTTCGATCTTTAGCCACGAATGATCGACGAGTTCTTAGGGTTCCGATCTCCGGTTCCGCTCGTGTGTCTTAGTGGTTCGATTCCTTCACTTTCTATGCGTGTTCTCATGGATTTCTGGTATTCATATTGATGATTGAGTGTTTTGTTGATTCATTTCGTGAATTTTTTGAGGATTTAGTTGTTTAAATGTTGATTTTGATATGAAGTTCGTCCGAGATGTTGTTGTTGAATTTATAATCGAACTATGTGGAAATGGCTTGAGATTTTGTTTTCTTTACTACCTGGATTTTGGGGTAATTAGTATGAATGTTTAGGATTTGTTGTTTAAGGAGCTCAGTTTCAATTCAGTTCTTGGTTTTGGGATGGAGTACTTTGAATTGGAAAAGATTGCATCTTTTCACATTTAATGTGATTGATTCAAAAAGGGGATTATGTGTTCATGGCTGTTTGGGATTTTTGGATGTTTCAATGTTAGTGCATTGGTGCATTGGAGATCCTGGGGTTAGAGCTGCTGCTAGTGATGAAAGTTCTTGAGATTGGTTAAGAATTAGAACATCTAGGGTTATAGGTGCTGTAAATCATCTTTTGCTATGTGTCCCTTGTAAAATTTTACTATAGTTTAATCATGCACTTTCTAACTTGTGTGTGTGTGTGTGTGTGTGGTTTCTCAATGAGATTCTCTTTCTGATTGTTCTTGATGTGTTGCATTTAGGTTTGAAATGCATCGGTGATTGCTTCTGTCCTGTCCGGTGTGAAGGTTTGTAATTGTTCTTTAATCATGGAGAGGAAGAATGGTTCAGTTGCTTTGAGCCTGACTGATAGTAGTGGCTGCGATGAGGATACTGATATTGAGAGTGAAGAACCTATGGAAGAACCAAATGAAGAGGGGTTTGATGAAAATGAACAAAATGAGGAAGAATTTTGTCAAGTTTTTAGTGAAGACGATCCAATTGAAGAGGAAGTATATGAAGAGGAACCAATTGAAGAGGAACTATATGAGGAAGAACTAATCAAAGAGGAAGTATGTGAAGAGGAACCAATTGAAGAGGAAATTTCTGAAGTGGAACCAATTGAAGAGGAAATTTCTGAAGATGAATCAAATGAAAAAGAGAGCTATGAAGAGGATCCTAATGAAGAAGGAAATCATAAAGGGGAACCTGCTGAAGAAGCAATCTATGAAGAAGAATTTATTGAGGAAGAAATATGTGAAGAAGAAAATGAGGAAGACCTTTCAGAAACATCTGCATCTCAATCATTGCTTGAAGGTGACAAAGATGAAGACCAGCATTCAAACTTCATGCCAGTTTATTTAGAGGAGCAGATAAGTTCTGCTGATGCATTGAAAGAACATTTACCGAAAAGTCCTGTCGAGGAGAATAATTCAGGGGACAAGAGAAGGTCAGCTGATGCACTGGGAGATCATTCACAGAAGAAGCAGAAGATGGAAATTAATTCTGCTCTTACTGATGTTGAGTACGAGTCTAAGGCCACTGATGAAATTGCCGTGAAGGAAAATGAAAATTCAGGGAGTTCAGGTAAGAGAAGGCGTAGTAGATGGGATGCAGGCCCGGGAGCTGATGATGAAGCAGGTGATGTGGCAAAGAAAAAAAGGAAGACTAGATGGGAAAATGATGCTGCCGTTCTTAAGATGTTGGGTCCTTTGAAACTTCCTGATTTTGTGAAGGGTTTTGTCGCTGATGCTGATAGTGATCCAGAAATTAAGAAGTTGAATTCTGAACTTCTTGAGATCAGCATGAAATTACATGCACGGGAGCTTATTGATGACCGACCAGTGGCTGAAAGATCTCCATCTCCACCACCAATTTACAATGAGTTAGGCATTCAGTTAAATACAAGGAATGCCCGATATCGTTTGAAACTCATTGAGCTTAAACAGAAGATCATTTCTGATTTGGTTAAAAGATATCCTACTTTTAAACCACCTTCAGATTATAGGCCACCAAAGTTGTATAAGAAGCTGTACATTCCTGTAAAAGAGTACCCAGAATATAATTTTGTCGGTCTTATTATTGGTCCCCGTGGGAACACTCAAAAGAGAATGGAGAAGAAAACTGGAGCTAAGATCTTTATACGAGGTAAAGGTTCTGCAAAAGATGGAAGACTGAGAAAGGAGGGAAATCCTGATCCATGGGGAGAATATGAGGATTTGCATGTCTGTGTAGAGGCAGAGACACAGGATTCCTTGGATGCAGCTGTAAAGATGGTTGAGAACCTCCTTGTCCCTGTTGAAGATGAAGCCAATGAGCACAAGCGTTCTCAGCTATTGGAGCTAGCTAAGCTGAGACAGAAAGCAGTCCATGCAAAGAGTGGCCAGGCCAATTCCTTGTGTGATATTTGTGGTGACTCTCATTTGACCTCTGCTTGCCCACTGATAGCATCGAACGAAACTAGTAAAAATTGTGAGCAGGCTAACTCTCTCGCAGAGATTGGAGATGAAGGCGTGTCTCCATTCAGCAGTCCATCTGCTCCTACTCCAAAGATGCCCTGGCGAGTCAGTACAGCATCAGTTTCTTTATTGGAGGAAAATGGCAAGAATAATAAAGTGATTGATCAGGCTAATATCTATGTTGCTTCTCTTCCTCACACTGTGGATGATAATAGGCTGATAGAATTGTTTTCGTCATTTGGGCCTATCGGCACAGCACGTGTGATCAAGGACAAACAAACAGGCTTGAGCAAAGGATATGGGTTTGTTAAGTATATTGATATTGCATCCGCTTCAAATGCTATTGCACAGATGAATGGCTGCAAGCTCGAAGGGAAGACACTGTCTGTTCGCGTTGCAGGCTGCCCACCCCCTATTCTTACCGGCAGCTTGCACATGGTTCTGAGTAGAGGTCCAAGATTTAATTATCTGCCTACCTACCCAGGTCCTCCAGCAGTTGTTCACTTGAACCCTAACCAAAAGCTTTGGCCTGGCCCACCTGGATCTGTGCTGCCAGAAGCTTATCCCGCCACCGTTTCTTTGTCGCACATCAATCCTTTTGGTACACAACCTCCCCCATCTTTTGGTTACACAACAAAAGTCTTGCCTACTTTTTTTTCCAGTGGCATTGCATCACCTGATGAACTAGCTCAGTTTCCAGGCTATCAAAAGAGCTTTGATTTTCCAGATCCCTTTTTCGAGCCAGCGCCTTCTAGCAGCTTGTCTTCTTCATAGACTTGCTGTATCCATCACAGCCTCATGAACAAACAATGAACACCTCCTTCCAGATGCCAACCATTTTAATTGCAGAAATCAGCTGATGAAGCATATAGTGAAGAAGAAACTGGACCTTCGACAACTTGTGTGGCAAGTGAAATCATCAATGAAGAGATTGAAGCTTTGGATTCGCATAGATGAAGAAAGCTACCAAGTGGGGTTATTGTTATATCCATTGAAATAGGTTTCTTGGTTCTTCTGATATTTTGCCAATGCACTGCAGTGCAAGTGGGCAGTTTAGATCTTATGCTGTACTCTGAATTCTAATATTGTGCGAAACTGAAAACCTGGATCCACATATACTAGTTTTTGGCTACATGCTCAACCAATTTCGCAACATATACATTGTACAGGTGTAAAGGATTGTGCCTGATGTCTCTTGTGCTTTCAATGTTGCTTATCCTGAGTGAGCAGGTTGCTTGGAATGATATCTTTTTTTTTTTCATTTGCAACAAAACAAAATTGAGTAATATAGAATAATAGCATAAATCTGAAATCTTGAAGGGGTGATGCAACGAATATCATTCAGAATGCATTATTCATCTGGCACCAACATCCTCCAACGGAAATGAAAACTATTGAATAAAAACAAGGAACGTTTCCTCTTTATTATTTGAATTAGATTTCAATAAAAACATAGGTACTCATGTTACAGAAATACAAAGATAGGATTCTGAGAGAAAATCGATTATTTGCATCATGAGATATATAATGCTCTGGGTCTCCAGTCTACTTTTTGAGGAAAAGAGATGAACACTGCTCTGCGGTATCTTTAGGGCTGGTCACTGTCCAAAGAAAGCAAATGATTTGATCAGTGAGTAGCAGCGCACACAAAAGATGAAAAACAAACAATATTAAAATTCAATTCCATTGAAAAAAAAAAGCATAACAGAATTTGAGTTTCATGCAAAATAAGAATGGTATACCTGTATGCCCCACTGTTCGTTCAGATTCATAAATCTCAAAGTCATTACCTCCCTGTGGAAAGCATGGGAGGAGCCAATATCAGATCTCATGGGCATAGAAATCATTCGAATCTGAAGCAGAAGAAAGCTGGGATATATTTTGACTTTCAGACTTGAAAAACAACATTTTAAGGATTTTCGATTTGATGGATAGTGAAAAGTGGAAATAACAATACCAGTGAAAATAAAGATTGTCATACCTACGCTAGTGCTTAAAACGGGCAAGATAATTGAATTTCTAAATATGAAAAAAAAAAAATCCTCGTTTATAGCTAATTGCATTTAGGTAAATATCAAGGTTTGTCTATGGACACACCAAACAGTAGATGAACATGCAATTTTTTGGCTGCTGGATCATGTATTTTATGGCAATAGTAATACTTTAAAGAGAAAGATGTTGAATGGGCAGTACATCCAGTTAGTGCCTTAAATCTTTTAAATAAGTTTATCATGTCAAGAATTCAATAAGATTCAACCTTAGTGCAACAGAGTACGATGCATGGAGAGTAGCATACCTTGTAGGTTTTATCCCCAAAGAAGTGGATTTCTTGGAAGTCATTGAGGTATCTCAAACAGTAGGTCTTGTCCCACCCTTGGGGAAATACCTGGCACCACCATTAGGAGATTAAATATTAAATTTCCTCCAAAGAACCAGGTAATACAAGAATGCTTACATCAAAGCTGATCTGCCCTCCGATGGAAAATGTCAGGTTTAAGTGTGCAAACTTCTCCCGGAGCACAGAAACCATTTTTTGGCGTACATTGTGAACCTAATATATCATGTTCTTGGCATCAATAAATTTCTCCGAAAGTAATATATTAGTAAAAAGAATGAAACCATATTTTCAACTTTTGAAAATTCTTGTATATACCTTATCATACTTCTCAAAATCGTCTCGCTCTTCTTGGCTGCAATTCCGCCCAATTGGTGAAACATTTAACATGCCACTGCGGAACTCAATGAATGTGCCCCTAGGATAAGCAATAACACAAACCCATAAGCAAACGGAAGTCTGATTTCTGAATAAAATATGCCCACTAACCGTTTAATAGGAATATCCAAGTCAGCAATATAATGAAGGGTAAAATTAATGAATTCCTGCATAAAAGAGAAAGTTTGAGGTCATCTATCATGTAGATGTTTCATAGGAATTGTGATCACAGGAAAGTATCACACCTTCAGTTTTTCTTCTCCAAGAAAGGACTTCAAACTCTGCAAAACAAAATGGTATCTATATCAGTCAGAAGAACTAGTAGAGAATGGAAAGGGATCTGGTGCTGTGGTGGCTGCTTATCAAGTTCACTTGTGATAAACCACAATATCATAGACATGAACAAACTGATGCAATAAAAAAATATTACCTACTTGGCCCACTGAAAACAATAATGTCAAAAGCTAGTCTGGACGATGATCTAATCAATTAGCTGGCATTCAAAAATATGGAAAGACAACAACTACATATAGCATGCCTTGGTAAAAACATGATTCACTGAATTCAAAGGATTAGACCTGAAACCATTCACAATTAAAAAAACACCATGCAAAAAGGATGTTACCTAGCAACCAATGAGGCTCCCCATTTTTGTAAAGCAACAAGACCATTTTTCGGAAAATACATAATCATAGTCATTAATAACTGCATAGAAAGAATACTTCTTGTGTTATACAAATAAGAGAGAGAGAGAGAGAGAACCGCCGTATAATGTGAGAATAATTTATGATCCAAATTCTGAGCAGATCAGAATCACCATATAGTACAAAAATAATTTATAATCCAAATTCCTCATGAAAACAGCAAATCGGAATCATCATATGATACGAAATTCTTGATATTTATGGTCCAAATGTCTCATTTTACTTCTGTTCATACAATACGAAATTCTTGATATTTATGATCCAAATGTCCCATTTTTCTTGTGCCTCTCATCATAAAATACGAAATTATCGATATTTATGATCCAAAATTTCCATTTTTACTGTGCTTTCTCATCATATAACGAAATTCTCAATATTTATGATCCAAATGTCCCATTTTTCTTATGCCTTCTCATCATATAATACAAAATTATCGATATTTATAATCCATATGTCCCATTTTTCTTGTGCCTTCTCGTCATATTAAACGAAATTATCGATATTTATGATCCAAATTTCCCATTTTTCTTGTGTTCTAAAGAACAGAACCTGACCTGATTTTCCCAACTGCTCTGATATTTTAACAAGATCAGATCCTCCGACAACACCAACTGTTACAACCTGCAATCAACTCGTTTTCTTAAAATTAATGCAAACAAACAAAAAATACTCAAATATTTTATCCAAGATGTCTGCCACTAGATCAGAGGGCTGAGAAAAAAAAAAGATTAAAATAATAGAAAATTCAAGGGTAAGAGAACCTCTCGAAGCTTCTTCATGAACTCAAGCATCTCTGGTGTCACATCCTACAAAAAAAAAAAGAGATCTTTGAACACAAGATTTTAAATCAAAATCGCCAGAGAATATAAGCACAAGACCAAACCTTTCTCGGCGCAGTAAGCGTCCCATCCACATCAAACAAAGCAATAAGCCCCGGCTTTCTCCCAGCCATTGATAACAAAGATCTCTGTACCCAAACAACCACAATGCCAATAAGAACAGATTCATTGAAGCATTTCATCAAACACATTACTTGCAAACAAACAAGCAGAGCAAATCACCACTAAAGGATAGATCAGTACCTCAATCAGCTTCGATTCTGAAGAAATGACTGAGACTTTGCGCTGATTCACAAGAGAACTTGGATTGGAGTTGAAGGCAGTGAAACGAAGCGCAAATCTAGAGAAAAATCCCAGTTTTCTGGCAGACGAACGAGGCCAGGGTCAAGATATAAGCCAAGGTCGTGGCAAGATAGACGGTCAGGATTAAGAGAGAGCTGGCACTAGCGTGTAGTTACGGGCTGTGTATTGAGACACGTGTACTTTGATGAGGTCATCACCGCTTTGGATTCGGTGTGCTTATTAGAGTGCTACTTCGTCTGATTGTAGTGATGTGGGCCCAAAGTGTTTGGATGTATTCTCTGGCCCACGCTTTTTGCATGTTAATGATGATATGTGGTAATGGTTGAGTAATAAAAATATTAAAATAAAATTTTTAAAAAATATTGAATAAAAAGTATCAAAATAAAATAAATATATTAAATCAGGTGATGATCTGTATTTTGAAAAATAAAAATATATAAAAAATGGATAAATTGTGGAAGAAAATATTTAAAACTCTATTTCTTTCAATAAATTATAGTTTATCCAGTTTTTATTAAAATAATTTTTTTTTAAAATATGTGCTTTTGTTTTCACGTGTGATATCCTACTTTGTTGGAAGCTGTCAGTGATATTCGATGATCTCATTTGCATGCGTGATTTTTTGGGTTCTTAGGAAGTTCTCAGTGATATTTGATGATCTTGTTTGAATGTGTGTTATCTTGAGTTTTTGGAGATTATTAGTGGTTTTCGATAGTCTCCAATAATATATAGAGACAGTTACAAAACAAAATTTTTTAGTTAAGTGATATTGAATTTTTCAGTGTCGACTCCAAATAAATGGGACTATTAAGTAGTTGTATATTGAGTTTTATGCTCATTTTGTAAGTTTTAATAAAAAATTTAAATTAAGTGTTATTTTTGAAAATTTTGTTAATGTTAATAGATATTTTTTTTTGTTAACTATAAAAATATAATTATAAGTTAAAGATATTTATTAACTTTAAATTAATTAAATGAGATCTTAGATAAATATCTTCCAAAATGATCTTTTGATGAGGCAACGAGAGACATATTTCCCTTGCAATGGGATAATAGGATCATGAACGGGAACCTTTTATTTATTAAATATTTAAAATTAAATTAAAATTTTTAATTGATTATATTTTTACTCATATTTATTTTGTTAAAAAACCTATGGGTAAATATAAAAATCATTAATATATATTATTTTTAGTAAAATTTAAGATATATCAAATTTAATTAGCCCAAATAAAGATTTCCTTCAATATTTAAAAACAAAAAATAGCCACCGTAAAATTATAAAAATAGCCACAGGATACCAGTGTCCCCAAGTGACGGTGTAGGATCAGACGTTCACTTCCCGATCTTGTGCACACCCTGATTCCTTAATTTATCCACTTTGTAAAAAAAAAATAATAAATTAAAACCATTTGATACAAACAGAGGTGTAAATAAATAAAAGACTAGAAATAAATTTACAACGGAAATAGCTTCACTGCCAGTCCCACACAGATTCTGTAGTCGGTAGTCCTGACCACTGACTATAATCAAAAGTACATGCAACAGCATATACTGCACCTTACAATTTCAGACACTGGACATGAATTGAATCAATAACAAGTTTGAGTTCTAATTTAGCTTTTGCACATCTTTCTTGTGATCATTCAGTATAGAAGTGAAAAGGTTTTTCACTTCCTGATTCGAATGCCAGGAATGCCCTTTAGTCCCATCTTCAGTGCTGTTTTCCTAAAGAGTGCAGGAGGGGTGTCTAAGCCGATTGATCGGCCGAACTGGTTTGCTAGCTCTGCAAGAGTTGTTTTATCCCTTCCTATCTCACTGATCGAGTTGTAGTATCCAAGCCATGCATGGTAGGCTGCTTCCTTGATGCTTGGATCGATCTTTCCAATTGATTCTTCAACCTGTTTGAAAAGCAAAATATCAAATCGGGCAATGGAATGGAACACAAATGATGAGTTTCATCATAAATACTTTGTTAATATTTGAGATCCTTTATGCTTCTACATGTCATTGAAATTTTCATATATGCATTGTGTTGGACAAAAATAATAAGAGATTCAAGTGTCACACTAGTTAATAATACAAAACAAGTAGAATTGCAAGTTGCAATTCATGAATAGAAGTTAATTGATCAGACAAGTAGAATTGCAAAGAAAGCACAGCCAAAATTATTAGTTCTCATAAAACTAGGTAGAATTCAAGAAATGGTTTATGAAACAAACCTTCTGCTTTATATCTGAATTTAGTTCTGGTAATTTAGTCTTCTCTGTTGGAAGATCTTTTATTTCATCTATGAAGTACTCTTCCCATGGAGCAAGCAAGAGTATGCCTTTTCCATCTTTGCCTTCACGCCCTGTCCTTCCAAGCCGATGGATATATTGTTCACGATCTGGAGGAATTCCCACCTGATAACAATAGTAGAGATTCAGAGGGAAAAAAAAAATATCCTCCACTAGTAGTCAGACATTCAGTTCTACAGTTATTTCTAAGCCCACATCCAAAAGAAATGAACTGCAACAATGTAAAACAGTAATGATACAAAAAAGAAACAGAAAGCATGAACCAGGTTTATGAAGTAAAGCAAGCTATACTCTTACCTGAATCACCAGAGTTACATCAGGATAATTCAACCCACGTGATGAAACATCAGATGTTACTAGAATCAACTGCTTGGACTCCCGGAACTCATCTGATAAACGGGTTCTGTAAAGTTGAGGTTTCCGGGAATGGATTTCCCTCACATTCATCTTTAAATCATGGAGAAGCATGAACATAAATTCTGTCACCATAGCAGTTGTGCAGAAGACAATTACCTGAAGTAGGGAAGTGTATAAGGGCATGAAAATTCAAAATAGTGGATTTCATGAACAGTACAAAAATCAAAATGTAATTCACCTTATAATCAACAACTTGCATAATGTGCTCCTTCAGAAGGTGATAAACTATAAAAAAGTGCAATCCATGTGCTGCAACAAGATATGATTGGGAAACCTGCAATTAGTCCAAAAGATTGAGCATGGTTGTAACTTGCATTGAGAAAGCCATCTTCTTCTCAACTTTTTCAGAACTGCCGCCTATATAACACAAGATTGAATGCAAAACTACAAAAAATGTTGCAGTGTAATTGGTAGAAATCAAAAGAAAGAGGAAGAGTGACGAATGGAGACCACGAGAAGTGTTTTTGGTAAGGGGTTACGAGAATCTTTCAAATATTGACCTAAAATTTTATTTAGCTAATACTAATCAATATTAAATATTTTAAAACTAAAAATTAAATTTTCCTAATTAATAATAGATGTTTCTTAATATTAACAATTAATTTGTGTAAGTAGCTGTTCTGGCATTTTTTGGTGTTTGGGTTAAGGAATGGGCTTATTCTCAAGGAAACACCTGGCTGAGGAATATTTAGACAGAATAACAACAGAATGTTTACACGTAGTGATTGCTATTCATTGATCTCATAAAAAATATAATCTATTTGTAGGGATTTCAAACCTTGGCATGAGTTTCCAAGCCTCCCAAACCCAGTGTATCAACAAATTCATGATCCCGGTTCAAAACGAGCTGTGAAATCCGACGAACCTGAAGTATTTATTTGTTACAAGAACTATTGTAAGTTTTCTTGAATGTGAGCAGTGATGCTTGATAGAAGTTCACCAGCAGCACAAGACCCTGACAAGTGAAAGGATATTACCTCTTTAGGCATTGTAGCTGAGAACAACAAAGATTGCCTCTGGCGTGGAATACAATCAACAATCTTTCTCTATATCCTTCCAAATCCCAGGTCCAGCAAGTAATCAGCCTCATCAAGTATTATTAACTCAACCCCATTAAACGCATTGAGAATCCAGACTTGTTCTCTATGTGATCTAATAGCCTGCCAGGAGTGGCAACTATAATCTGCAAAGATCAAGTAAACTTGAGTAAAATCACAACCAAACCATAATCTCTTAAAACAGTTGCATTTGTCTAGGCTTACACATATCTATACATTAAGAACCTCATATTCTGAGCTAAAGCAGGTATATAATATCTCATACAAATAAGTTGGACCTGGCAAGGACTTGACTCCAATCGCTTCTGGTCAAGCTTAAAGCGTGTGCCCCCGATCAATGTTTGGACACCGATGCCATCATGGTATTTTAGGAGAACATTTGTTTCAGCAGCAATCTGAATAGCAAGCTCCCTTGTTGGACAAAGAATCAGAACAACTATTGGCGGCACTCGCTGATTGATATTGCTGCTAGTTGCCTTGAGAACTGTTTCAATAGCAGGAAGCTGTTTCTGTTTAATGATGCATTTGCAATAGAGAAGGCAAAAATTGAAACAATAAAGATATGTGCATATATAGTAGATGTACCAGAAAGGCAGCAGTCTTGCCAGTCCCTGTCCTAGCCTTGACAAGAACATCCTTGCCTGTTCCAAGGAAAAAGGAATTCAGACTATTCAGTAATATTTAAACAAACATCTTGAAATGATATGCTTAATGGATGCTATCTAGAACTTTCCTTTTCAAGAAAGTAGATATATATTTATAAACAATATTATAAATTTGTCAGTATTAAGGTCCAAACACATGATATGAGCAAAAATTCCTTATGGACATGCAGCATTGACATACAAGCAGATCTAGACAATTCTGCTATATAACTCAGATTCAAAAAGGAGGTCCAGGAGTTTTACCTAGTTTTTTTTTCAAAAGTTTATGCTTCTCAATTATATATTAGAACATGAAATTTTCCATATAAAAAAGGCTACTCTGCTAAGTTGGATTGAAAAGAAAGGTTCAGGATTTTTACCAAGTTTTCTTCAAAAGTTTATGCTTCTCAATTACGTATTAGAACATGAACTTCTCCACATAAAAAAGGCTACAACTAGTTCAAGGTGTAAAACAATGAGCATGACAAAATAAAACAAACAAGAAGCAAACCCTCAAGGCAGACAGGAATGGCAGCCTCTTGAACTACAGTCAATTGTGAATAACCAGCAGCAGCAAGTGCTTTGACCGTCAGCGGAGAGATGTTGCACTCATCAAATCTGCGATTATTGAAATCCTAAGTTAGCCATACCCAATTGCTGACAGAAAAGTTCAATGCTTTTTCAGTAATGATATTGTGATATCTCATAAAAATTCAAAGGCAATGAAACATTGAAATGATAAGGATCAGAATTGCAAATCTGTAACCTCTTTTTGAGTGAGTAGTGATTCTTCCTTCACTTCAGGCCGCCTCAAAATCACTCCCAAATGCCTCCTTTTTTTCTTCAATTCATCACGAATTGCTTGAATCTGGTCGGATATCTTGTCTTCCTCTTCAAAAGACCTAAGCCTCCATCTCTCTTTCTTAATATCAATATTCCTCAATGCAGCACTACTCATCATCTTCTTCCTCCTTATCCTAGCATCACCCTGATCAGTCTCTTCCTCCATTTCCACCCCAGTTTCAGTACTAATCCTTGGAAACCTAAAACCCTTTTTTACCATCCGCTTTTGCTTTTTGGAAAAATCTCCAGATCATAATCCGAGTCAGAACCCTCATCACTAGATGGATTCCGTCTCCACTTCGATTTCCCATTCGGACTGGGACTCCGTCCGGCCATCACGGAATATTCCCGCTTCTGTTGGAAGGATGGAAGCGAAGCCCCGGATCTCCGGCGACCGTCAGAAACGATCTGCCTCAAATCGAGCGGGCCCGTCCCGATCGGACTGCCGAGTGGGCGGGCGCTGAGAAGAGGAGAAAAGCGGCCCATCGTCCTTGTTCCATAGGTCCTCCGCTCCAGCCTTCATGAATCGATCGGCAAGAGCTTTGATGTGGTCCTTGGATGACATAGGGCCGGTGCCGGAGGCATCGTCGGAAGGCGGAGGTTGTTTTCCACCAATCTTGGCGCGAATCTCTGAGCGGAGGCGGGCAAAGTATAACTGCTTCTCCTGATGGAGGAGGTGGCGCTCCTTCTCGCGAGCCATCTTCTCATGCATGCGCTTGTACTGCCACTTGTTGAGCCCGCCAGGGAAAGTGCGGGGGCCGCCGCCCATCGCTCGGGAATGGGAGAGATTACAGAGGAGTTTCACCAGGATTCGCTGGCGTTCTCGGAGTGCGGCGGAGGACGCCATGGACGACTGCTTCGGAGGTTTAGGGTTTAGGGTTTAGGGGAAGGACGGTTGGAGGGAAAATGGTGATGGCTATGGCATTTGGGCCGTCGGATCTTGAAGATGTGCATCGAGATGCGTGTCCATCGGATGTTGCTGCTTGATCAACATTTGAGTTCCTTTTGTTATTTTCCTTCATTGTTTTTTTTTTTTTAAAAGAGCTCACAGAGCTAAATATATTAAATAAAAAGAAATTTACAAGAGTTGAAAAAGAAACAGACCAGAACAAAAACGAAGAACTGAGAAAGAACAAAATATAAGAAGACAAGAAAATAAGTCAATGAAAACAGCAAAGAAGAAGGAACTAAAAAGGAAAGCCATTAAAGGAAAAAGACTTCATGATCCATTTAGGAAGGTCTCTCCCAACCAGGAAGAGGGTAATAAGGTGAAGATTAGCTGCATGAGAGGCCAAACGAATTGCTGGACCCAACCAAAATCGAGGAACGTTGATAATTTGAGGAGAGCCAGCCGTACAGAGAAGAGCAAGTGACGAATTAATCTGCTGTACAACCGCCAAGAGCAAGTGAGATCGATGGAGTCAGGAGCTTTTATGAATATCCGAGGTTGGAGACAAAGATGTATTGGACATTGATCATTCTGGATGTTGCAAATTGGAGAGCGTGTGACAAAGCAATGAGCTCCGCTTCCAAGCAATTGGAAGAGGAAGTTGGACAAGTTCCTGCAAAAACCACATTATAAAGACCAGTAACACAAAAAAATCCTGCATTATATACCTGGAACAAAGTGAAGTTGCTGTGAAGAGAAATAATCCTTCTGCAGCTGTGAAATTATTCAAAAGCAACCTTTGACCTGAAAACTTGGTATGAGAATGAAAGAACTCTTTAGCGAAACAGAAAGCTTTGTGAGCAAGCCTCACAACATTAGAGTGAGTGTTCCGAAAAACCATGTGACAACGAGCCTTCCAAATATGCTCAGTCGACAAAGGACAATTCTGATTTAACAAAAGCATTACACCCAATATGTGTAAACCAAAAACCCGCAGAGAAGCCATTAGAAAAATTAATGCAATGACCAATAAGCAGCTCAATATGGGACCAAACACCTTGAGCAAAAGAACAATTCAGAAAGAGATGCTCGATACTTTCAAGATGGATCCCATAGAGTGGGCAAGGATTCCTAGGACCCAGGTTAATGGAGTACAAGAATTCATAAGTCGAGAGACAACCTTTAAAAAGCAACCAAAGGAAATGTTTAACTCTAGGGGCCGTCCGGATGGACCATAGTTTCTTCCACCTAAGCCAACCTTGTTTCTTCCATCCGGATGATCCACAGAAAGCAACCTTCATTGTTGTATACTTAATTGTATTCATTTCTCGATCGGTGGATCATCTCTTGCTAAAATGTGATTTTTTTACTCATCTATCGGCATTTCTTCAAACATACCATGGGACTACTCTCTCATCCCCTCTCCATCTTTGAAATCTGAACTACCTAGATTTCCTCTTTGCAATCCCAAATTCAACCTTTGTAGAACCTCCTCATACGAGCCATTTTATGGAGTTTTTTGGCTATAAAGAAACAACTGCATTTTCAACGTGCATGCTAATTCTTCGCATTCAGTTATCTTCAAGATAATTCATGACACTTGATTAGATTTACGTGGCAGGACCCGACCCAAGTACTCTCAGGCGATTCTTCTCGGACTCTTAGGTGCTCCATCGATTTCTTGAGTGCCGCACAGGATGACCACATTGGCTGACGACATCATCCATTCGAGGAGGATGCACTTATATTTCATTTTTAGGAAGGCCTCAAATACCAGAATAGATCGACTTTACCTTCTAAGCTACCCTTTTCCTTTATCTCTTGGTTGTTTTGTTTAGGTGGGTGCATCACCCTTGTGATTGCATTTGCTTCTTTTACCTGTTTTGTAGTTTGTGCTTGCCTCTTCTTGTTTTTTTATCATTTTTGTTTTTTTGTGTGCTTGTGCTGTTTTTCTTTCTAATAAATCAGTAGTTTATCCATTTTATTAAAAAAAATTGTATTCAATTAAAAAAAAATTAGTGGACAAATCAACTAGAGTTCTATGTGGATTATCCTTTTTAAAAACAAATCAACTAGAATTTATTAAAATAAATATAAAATTGACAAACTCATGGTGCAAGCACAATAATATAAAAAAATAACATGGCTAGAATATACATAAAAATATATTTTCATGTATAACAAAAATTATTGCTCATGGAAACAATATTTTTTAACTCTTAGCTAGAAAAATAACCCTCAATGATAAAATGGATAAACCATAATTATATTAAAAAGAGAGTGTATAAAACAAAGGCGAGGCACAAAAAACAAAACAACAACTAAGAAAAAAACAACAAAGACAACAAAACAAGATCCATAAGAAGTGGCACATAATGATGAAACCACACCAAAAAACAAACAGAACCATGGGAAGTGGTGAGGGCCGGCGAACGAAAACAGAAAAATCCTCCAGAAGATGAAAGCCAACTAGTGGATCCATGAACAGGGCAAGAAACACAGACTAGTTGGTGAAGTCCTCTAAATAATCATCAGAGTTGCGCTCTGAGCGAGGGGAAGACCCTGAGAACTAAATACATAGCTGAAGAAGTCTCCTCCAACTTCTGTCTTTTGGCAATTGGAGCTGCATCGACCCAAGAAAGAAACATGAAGCAAATTTTCAGGAAAATAGAAGAAACAGACAAAGAAGCACACTGAAAAATGCATGCAGTTCTTTCCAACCAAATTTGCCAAATGATAGCTCTTGCTAAAAGTGTGCAAGAGAAACGGTGCTGGGAACCCAGGCCTTTGACCCAGCCCTCCCAGAGATTGGACCTAGAGGTCGGAGCTCTACTAAAACCTACCACCTGCATGAAGTGACGCCAAGTGGACATGGCAACATTGCATCTAAAAGCAAGTGATCCACCGTTTCAATCTCGTTGTGGCAAGATAGCAAGTGGCCATGGGGAGCATATTTCACAGCCTGGCGAAAAGATTATCTAACGTAAGGATTTTGTTATCCCATATAAGCCAGAGGAACGTGTTGATTTTCCATGGATAGAAGCTTTTGAATATGTTTGGAGTAATCCGACATTGTTTCCCTCGATCGATTAGGAACTTATAAAAAGATTTGACCGAGAAAATTCCATTCGATGCTAACTTCCAAACACAGTGGTCAGAACTGGACGACATCGCAGAATTTATCTGATCCCGAATATCTTCTCGGATAGAATCTGGCACGGGTATGGTTAGCATGAAACTCGTAATGCCATCCTTAACAGACAACTAGGGAGAGAAGCTAAGCACAAAGACTTCAAGTCAGACATGTTTGAAAGCCAAACCAACGTACTAATTATCAAACTAGAACAAGGTAGATGCTCCATCAACAATGTACGATTTTGAACAACAACGGAATGGCTCAAGGGATGGAAGAATGCCTTTCTAGAAGAATGAGCATCTCCTTTGTTTTCTACAGTAAAGTCTCCAATTGGGTATATGATGAAAGTAGTTGAACTTAAGGGGAAGATGGCCACATCAAGAGTCATCCTTGGAGATCTTCCACCACCATTTACCTAGAAGTGCACAGTTGTATTCCTCCAGGTTGAGAATACCCCATCTTCCCTACTACCTTGGCAATAACCGCAAATTTAAAGAACACCTCTTATCAACTATTTCAATTATAATATTTTTTTTTAGAAAAGTAAATAAACCACACATATTAAAAACTAATGATAAACGAGTTACAAAGGCCCACAAAGAAAAGAGAAGAGAAAAAAAGCACACTCTCAACAATAGAAACAAATCCACAAGAAGTGGAGAACAAAACATTAATACTAAAAAAGCGAGAGGCAATACACCTAAGGATTAAAACAACACAGAGGACAAACAAGTGATGATCTTTCTTCTGTTATTAGGATCCATCAGTCTGGTCTAGGTTTCCTAGGTCACTAGTGAGTTCTCTGTGATGCTGAGGCTTTTTTCGATAGCTGGGAGATTCCTCAAGCTTGACCTTTTATGCAACTGGAGCTGCATTCACCTAAGCAATAAGCATAAAATCAATATTGCAAATGATAGAAAGATGAGAATGAGCTGTGTAATTGAAAATGCGATTATTTCTTTCCAACCAAATAGACAAACAAATTGCCCTAATGAGAAGGCCCCTAAGACCTAGTAAATTTGAGGTGTTACTGGTTACCCAAGAGAACCAAGCCTCTTACAGAGAAAGGGGAGTGCTTTGGATATTAAGAATGCAAGCGAAATGCGACCAAGTCCTAACGGCAAACTGACAGGAAACTTACAGGTGGTCCACTATTTCCTCAGCCTCATGACAAATTAAACAGGTAGATGGTAAGATTCCATTATAGCCACGCTTCGCCAGGTTGTCCATAGTCATGATCCTTTTATCCCTCCAGTTGAAAATTTTAATTTTGAGGCCGGAGGTTTCCACAAGGGGTTACTCATGGGACATCTCAAGCTACCATCATTCAGGAAAGTGTAAAAGGATTTAATAAAGAAGGTATTGTTAGAGCTCTATCTCCAAGCTCTGGAGTCAGCACCTTCAGAAAATGGTGTGTTAACTCTATCCTGGAGTTCAAGAAGGATGTTGTTGAGATAGATCGATGGAATTAACTGAAAGTCATTAATTATATTGAAAGATTTCTACTTTGCATAAAAAAGGTATGGCCATATGTCACTGGGAGCTTTTCCCTTCAAACCATCGATCCAACCAAAACAATGTGGTGTTGCCATCCTTTAACATTGAGTCCTCTCCTTGAAGGAAAGCAGACTGATAGCTTAGAATGCTTTTATTGAAGAAAGATTTCCTAATTGGTAAGGTGTGAAGAAGCAGTTCCGGCCTTTGGGACCTGCCATAGTTAAAGGAGACCATCGGTAACCAAAATCCAAGTTCTTCTAGAGCATATTTTCTGCCACCACTTACCAAGAAGGGCTTGGTTGAAGTCTTGCAAATTAAGCACACCCCAAGCACCCTGATCCATGGATTTTCAGATACGCGACCAGGAGACAAGACGACAATTTGAGTGAGAAAGTTCTTTACCATTCCATAGGAAGTCCATTCAAGTTTTATCAATTTCTTGAGTGACCCATATTGGCAATTGAAAAACCATCATCTAGTAAGTGGGTATAACCAAGAACACTGAGTTAATTAATGTCAGTCTTCCACCAGTAGACATGTATCGGAGCTTCCAGGAGGCAAGTCGATTTTTGATCATCTGTGTGAGAGCCATCCAATCTTGGCTTCGAGGGCTACAACCATATATCAGAATGCCTAATTATTTGGAGTTGTGTTGTAGAACAATTCAACAAACTCATTCCTGTTGGATCTCGGAAGAGGTGCGTGCTTGATTAAGAAAGTTAATGGCCAAAGCCGTAGATTACTTCAAAAAGGTAGATGATGAGTTTAAAAATCTTTTAGATCTTTCAATACTTCCTGCCATAATGAGAAGCAAATCATCAGCGTATTGCATATGGCACATTCTCCCATGCATTCCAAGCGGGGCTCCCACTAAAACTCCTGAAGCTAGGGCATGATTAAACATGGCACTAAGTGCATCTGTCACCAAAATGAATAGGTGAGGTGAGAGATGGTCACCTTGCTGTAGACCACGTTGGTAACAAACATAGCTAGTTGGGGTGCCATTGAAATTAAACATTTTACAACTAAGATGAAAAAAAAAAATAAATCAAAGTATAGGATGTAGCATCAACCATGTAAAACAGCCTTGTTTACCTCGGCTCCTCTTTTTTTGTCATAGCCAATGACAACTCATTGAGATGGCACGGGAAAAACCCTCATTCAGAATGGTCATAGTTGGATGCCTCATATGTACTTTATCTATGGATGCTCTACTTAATTTTATTCGGTCTTTGTATATTATTTGTTTCTCTAACCATATTCAGGGTTTCTATCTTTGCTTTTTCCTTGTTATGTTTCTTATGTTGTGTCACTTGAGTACTATTGAAAATCTTTGTTTATGTTTCTTCTATTGAACTCTTACATGATATGCACTTTATAAAAAAGTGGATAAATCACACTTATCGTAACAAAAGAAAGATATAGAGGAGAACACAAAGAAAGAAAGAAAAATACGAGATCACTAGGGGTGAAGTGTCACAAAACAACACAAACAAACAACATAGACCCAAAACCAGAAACGGAGGAGACGGTAATAATCCAAATAAAGGCTACCAAACCCGGAGGAGAGAGAAATAGTAGAATTTGTTACATGCATTGTGACATCTATTTTTAATATATATAAATAAAATGTATAAACTATGTTTTTCATTATAGCTGAGGCCCTAGTTGGTAGGCATGAGCATCTTTATCCTTCTGAACCGCACAACAACAAAAACAAAAGATTTTTGGTCATAAGTATCATCTGCACTAGTGGAAGCAGGCGTGTCTCCATCTCTTCTTCAATGCCAAGACAATCCAAACAATGGAGGACCCAACTGCAAATCCTGAGAAAATGATCCAATGTATGAACATCAAAAATATCATCATCTTTATCCAATTCAGCTCCATTATCATTTGGCCTCATTTTGGCTTGTTCCACCATCTTTAGTGCAATTGCCACTCAGAGAATCCACAAAGATGATTTCCAATATAAATGGAAGGGTCTCTGAATGTGTTGAACTAGTTACCTGATGGTATCCTCCCTGACAAGTTGTTATAGAGACACATTAAAGAGACTCAAAAAGGTCAGAGTTTGATAAAGTTGCAGGTATGTTCCCTGATAGTTTGTTTCTTGACAAGTCTAGTGATTCAGTTCCTGCATTCTACCCAATTTGTCTGGGTTTCACCTTCTAAAAATATTTACAGAGAGGTTTAAACTTTGTAAACCATACAAACTTGCCAGCTCTTCAGTGATGTTCCCTGACAAGCTATTTATGGAGAGATCAATGTATTTTACATATAGAAGAGTGGTACTACTGTACTCGTCTTCTCTTTGATAGAGGTTCAATAACATGCTTTGTCCACCTTCGGGCCAAACTGGCAACCGAAATGTGTTCTTTGGAGTCATTTGCATGGTGGTGAAGTTACCCAGACTTTTCGAATGGACCCGCGAAGAGATTGTTGTTTCGACAAATCCAAGATTTGTAGATTTTCGGAGTTGAGATCTTTCTTGTGGAACGTGACTGAGTAAAGAGTTTGATTTTAAGATGAGAAAACTTAAACTCGATAAGTTTTCTCCAACCCAGTTTGGAATTCTTCCATTGAAATTGTTATAGCTGAGATCAAGAACATGCAAGTTACTGCAATTCTTGAGTGAAACAGGCAACTCACCAAACAGTTTATTGTGGCTCAATTGAGTGTCTGTAGATGAGGAATATAACATATTGAATTTGGTATACTTCCAGATATATAGTTGCCTGCTAAATTCATATCAGTTAGTCTAGATAAATTTAACCAGCAATCTGGGAGCTCACCGGACAAATCGTTTTAGAGACATCCAGCATCTTGAGATTTATTATTCGACAAAATGAGCCAGGAACGGTGCCGTTTAATTTGTTCATGGAAAGAGCACTTCAAGTTCAAGTAAATCATCTAAGATGTTGCGATCGATGGATCCTGAAAGTGAGTTATTGGAAAGATTTATAGACCTGATCCTTGAGCCATGGATTGGTGGTAAAGAACCAGAAAACTGGTTTGAAGAGAGGTTAAACCTCGACGTTCATGAAATTTAAGGATTTCGATAATCCCTGAATCTGGTTATTGGAGAGGTCTAAATAAACAAGGTTGCGAGAAGTCAAATTCCATAACCAGTCAGGCATGGTGTCTAAAGGTGACCAGTGTGCTGTGTTTGAAGCCATGCTGGGAATCCGGACCAATTGAACAAGAGCTGATTCTCAATTCTTTGAGAAGGAAAGGTGGAACCCAGTTGGAACTCACACTGAAAATCAGTGAATTACTAGACACATCAAGTGTCTGTATTTTCTCAAGTTGAGTAAAGTGTGCTTCAGATATAACACCACTCAGCTGGTTGTTAGCAAGATTTATATACTCCAGCTGTGCAAGCTTTGCTAGAGATGAAGGAAGAGAGCCAGAGAGTGAGTTGTCAGATAGATCAAGAACCTAAAATTCTTGATGTTCCAAATCAATCAGCTATATCTCCTTCGAGATTCACGAGGCTAAGTGCAAATGAGTGAGACTATCCATAAGACAACAGAAAAAGCATCACCAAGTTCAGCAAATGTCTTGTTGATATACAAGCCTGAAAGGT
>NC_052481.1:20963552-21018567 GCF_009730915.1 Dioscorea cayenensis subsp. rotundata | reverse complement strand
TTTTAGTCTCAAATGACCAGTAATTCCTGCACTTTCAAATTTATCCAATTGATTTTTTTTCTTTTTACCAATTACAGTGTATACTTTCCTTTAAAATTTTGAAAACTAAGTTTATCATTACGATTATATATATATATATATATATTACTGGATTATAAATCTTTATTTAAGAAAATAAGTTTTAATTAAAGGGAACTTCAATCCATTTTTGTATATGTGGTGCAATTCACATTACAAGTCATTATCACGTGTCTAATTCAACTCAAATATGTATAGAATATGTATATATAGAATACATCATATGCGGACATTCTGCGAAGGTATATGATAATAAAAAAGAACAAATAAAATTGAGGTTTAGAAGAAAAAAAAAATCTAGAGGAAAGAAAAAGGTGAAGCATGAGAACCATTGGATACTATCTAAATGTTATAGATATATATATAATAAAAAACAAACTCTTTCTTAATTAATTTGTGGTTGATCTACTTTATTAAAAAATAAATAAATAAAAAATAAAAAAAAAAAATTGAAAATTTGGTGAAGCTTAGCCAAAGAATTGGATGGTGATGGTGCAAGTGGGAAGGCATTAAAAGTGCTACATCATTTACAATATACATCCAATAAGTCTAGCTCACTGGATTCAGAATTAAAAAAATGAAAATGAAAAATTTCAAAATAAAAAAGAAAACAATTCCAAATTTAAAAGTTCGAAAAAGACAAATTTGAAAAATAAATAAAATATGATATACTCTACATATTATAATTTTGACTTCTTCAACAATAATATGTCACTTTCTGGCGAAGACTGAACAGTGAAAGCATGAATGATTAATTAATTTTAAAAATTTCCGTATTCCTTAATCTTCAGTCACGCTTTTCTGCTAGATTTTATTTTAATAAACATGTTTTTAATTTTTTTAAGTGGAAATTGCCAAAAAAACTCTTTAAGTTTGTAGAAATCGCTAAAAACACCTGCTATATAATCCCCAAAAACCCTCCTTTTTAAAAGTTTACATGCTTTTCAAACCCCAAACCCCCGTAGAATCTGATGCGAATCTGAAAGTGAGTTTCAAATTTTTGGACGAAAAACGCCCTGCATGGGAGTCGCGTACGCATACCATCTCGGCGATTCGAGAGTAGTGGGGTTTTCAGTGTAGAACCCCAAGAGACTAATTTATCGAGTCTGCTTAATGCTTTTTTCTCAACTCACGCCTCGCCTTTTCCATTCAAGTCGCCTCCGGTTGTCTTCACCGGCCAAGCCCTCCGTAATTGGCATTTCATCGCCTTTTCCCTTTCCACCCAGATCCTCGAAGGAGAAGTCCCCCGCGAAACTAGTTGGCATTTCATCGCTTGCAATCTAAGCGTATTGAGTACGGTTTTACGTTAACCTGCCTGCTACATAGAAAAGATTTTTTTCTGCTTTGTTTTGTGCTCCTGCGTTTTGTTGGAAGATATCAAGTCCGCAGGGATTTCTACTGGGGTTTTGTTAGTCTCGGCAGGAGATTTCTCGCTAGGGTTTTGTTTTGCTTTAGATTTGTAGATGTGATACACTATCGAAATAGTTTTTTCGATTGCTATGATTTCTGTAATATTTATAATGTACATTTCCTCGCTTCGCTTTGACATAGTTGCAGCTTTTACAAAACGAGTATGACGTTTAAGAAATGAGACGTTACGCTTTAACATTTGTTGTCTCGCTATATTCTCGCCTCTGCTTAACAAAATGGGTCTCTGCTTAACATTTTATATCTCTCGCTTAATAACCGAGAGTTTACCGCTTAAAAACCTTATATTTCCGCTAAAACTTTTGTCAATACTGCAGCTCAGGATTATCGGGCGGTCAACCCTAGTTAACGGGCGCTGCTATTTGACACCGGCCGTGAGACCTTTAGCTGAATCGAAAGTTAACCACGACCTCGACATCGAGATTATTCTCAAGGACACCGCTAGCGTGTTTCATCGAGCCTGGAAGCCATATACCAAGAGTAGGGCCCTTCTCGACTTCTTTCGCAGTCGCACGACGGTCGCACCAATAAATTCGTGGATCGGGAAAGCTCGCCGAGTTTCGGACCAAGACGTGGCCCTCGCTCTGGTCTCAGGCGAGTACGGCGACGCAGCTGGTCTTTCGAAGAAGAAAACTAGTGCGGCTCAAGGGTCTAGATTCATCAAAGACCCACGAGAGACACGGAGACTCCATCAAGAGCACTCGCAAACCTTGTTCGACAGAGTGAGAAGAAGATAATTTTGTCAAACTCCCCGATGGCGTACTCACGGGGACATCCTCTTCCCAAATACATCACGCCGGCTCGAACCGGATCGCTGGATTACGCCGACGATCTACCGACCCATGGGGCGACATGCACGGCGCAGTGACTGCATTTACAGCGGCTTTGCATGGAGGATATTCCACAAGCTCACCGCGTCGACGAAGATAGACGCTGCCCGGGAAGAAGACCAACACGTGGTGCATTAAGGGTCGCTCGCCGCGCTAACGCCCTGGTTTTACGAGGAAATGACCCGAACGGGAAGAAAGTCCGCTTTCAAGAAGATCCCAAGGATCGCCAGCTACGCGAAAGTAGCTTACCTGAAGCAAGCGACTGTAGAAACGAAGCTCATCATCGCCGATGGAAAAAGAGGTAATAAATCATGGACAATGCTCTAACATAAGTCTTTAATGTTTAAACATTTTATTTAGCGCTTAACTTTAGTATTTACCGCTTAACTATTATTCATAACCGCTTTAAATATTTTTGTTCTCCGCTTAATTATATTCTATAACGCTTTAAATATATAGTTTTATAGTTTAAAAATGAACGATCTCACTCGAAATTGTTTCGGGTTTACATATGTTAGTTTCGAAATGTTCCCATGAACGTCAAGAAGAAATATTTGTTGGCGCCAACCGACTGGACGGACGCCATCGCTCCCAACCACTCGCTCGAGGCGTGGATGAGAGGCGTACTTTTCATCGCTGCTGGCTGGACGCCGCTCTCCTACTTCCACCCACCACGCCAAGCACGCATTCCCTCGACCCGGAGAAGCCCTCCCCCTACCCCTGTAGACTGCAACAACCCCCTACCACGACAACGATAGCCCCCGACCATGGCAGCTCTCCGACCGCGGCAGTCCCCACCGTAACATCGCGAAGATGTCACCGCAACTCTTTGCGCAGTACGCCGATATTGACGATCGAAGTTTCCTCATTGCTCGTCGCGGGAGGCTCGGAAGGACGTTTCACAACCGGCCGCGCTATCCTCGAAAGAACTGAAGCACCCGGGACGAACGAGGCGCCGGAATTTGACTACGACGACATCATCGGGAAGGTCATTCCAAGGCGGCCACATTCAAGAGACTATGCGAAAAAGAGGAGAACACATCGCCTCGCTCTCCACCGTCGGGCCGACGATGAAACAATAAAGCAACACCATCGGGCTACGATGTCAAGTATCGAGTCTGTCGCCGCTGACGACACGGCTACGACGCTAGGAGGACATCAGATGATGCGGCGTCGCTGCGGCTGAGAAGGTCGCCGACTGCTTCGATGAAATCGCCGACCCGCTGGAACCGGCCGCCGAGATCAGCAGATCAAGACTGGACACAAAACCTCAAGGTCAAGAACAAGTTAAGGGTGTCTCCCAACGATGTCTGCTGTCATGGCCACTCGCCGAGAAGATCGTCGATCTGCCTGCTGCGTCGCGCCGACAAGATCGCAGTCCCAAGCAGACACAATCCCACCACAACAAGAACCACGAAGGAAGTGTCTCGCGGTCTGATGTCAAGCCGCCGCCGTCCCTCACGATCGGGCCGCACACAATCCCCACAACAAGAACAACAAATGTAAGGACGTGTTCGCATGGCTGATCGTCGCCATCGTCCCCGCATCGAAGGAAGATGTCACGAAGACCCCGACCGAGCAACGAGAGAGATGATCAAGGCCAATCAAAAATCGACCAGATGGTACTCGGAAAGCTTTTTATTCGAAGAAGAAGAAATGGGTTGGCTCGAGTCGTTTTAACAACACGAGCAGGAGTTGATGAGGATCTTCCTCAACCGCCTATGGACGGGGTAAGTGTAACGCTTTTTATGATATTGTTTAAAGAGTTTTTATAGTGTTTAACTATTACCTAATAGTGTTTAATACCATTATGTTATCATTTAAGTTTTCGCCTTTACCGCTTTAATTATATATAATATCATGTAACAATCTGATAATATCATTTAAATATTTACAATATGGTCTTCTAATATCTCGTTATCGTTAATCCCAAAGACCGTTGTAGTGGAAGAACGACGTAGCCAAGACCACACGCGACAGTGTTATACACGCCGCTGAGGGGAAGGAGATGGTCACCGACGATGTGATGGACGCTCAGATGCATAATACAAAAAGTCACCGAGCAAAAGAGCCATATCTCTACAAGAAGCGCGCTCCATCATCGATCGCGCCATACTGCTTTACGCCAAAGCGTGACGACGCACATGACACACCATGGCTATGATCGGGGATGCCGTGCGCAACCTCGCATGAAGTTCAAATTGCTCATCCTCCCGATAATCATCGAATGGCCACTTCCACGTCGCCGTCCCCGACAATGATAAACAAGAATACAGTGCATTATTCTTCATGTCCGGTATGATAAGGACGCTATTGACATGGTAAGTTCTTTAATTACGTCCGATTAATATCTCGCTTTTGTATTTAAATCGGTATTCTAATCTCGACTTGCATATCTCGACAATGAATCTATTCGACCTTTAGTGTCGATATGGAGTTAGCGAGTCGGCGACAAAGCACGCTGCCCAAGCACGCATGACGTGAAAACCCCACGCCTAAAAACAAGGAAGCGCCGATCGGTACCGCCCACGCCATGCGGTTTATCGAGCACCACTCGTGGGGTGAGAAGTTACGGCCACCGCAGGCATGACGCCTCTACCCTCGACACGGTATGCTACCCGTGATACTTAAGGAGGGAGATGCACGGCCCATGACAAAGGGGCGTCACTAAGCGGGTTAAATTGCTTAATAACATGTCTCAGATATCTCGATCACAATTTTGTTTTCAAACGTAACTCGACAAATTCAATTCATTGTTTTCGTGTTCGAAGAACATGACTTGTATATCTTAATGTAAATTTTGTTTGTTTTGAATCAGTAAAGCGGGTTAAATTCCATTCGGTTTTATTTCATTGTTTAATTTACGCCAGCGATTGTGTACATTTCACTTTCATTGTTTAAAATATAGTATATATCGCTTTAAACATCGCTTTAAATATTTCAAATTACGGTAGCACTTCGCTTAAAAACTAACACTTTCTCTGCTTAAAACGAATGCACTTATTGCTTAAATCTGAAATAGCATACAGCTGTATGACAGAGGTTAGATTAGACGTGATGTGATCGCGGTATTTTTTCCTCCATCCCAAAGGGCAAAAAGGGAAATATACGTCATCGTCGCTGAGGAAGACATGTCGTCATCGCTTTCGAATGAAAAGTTCTCAACTCAACATGAGTCTCTCGTGGTAAACGCTCAAGCTTTTTATGTTTAAAACGACACATATAGTGTTTAAAAATAACGGTTAATCTGCCTAACTAAAGTCTATATCATGTAAATAATATGTTATCGTTTAAATCTGAATGCTTTCACCCGACAACGCTGCTAGATGGGTACCTCCGGTCATCGCTTTAAACATATTTTACGCATTTTCAAAACACCGCTGTCATTGTTTAAAGAGTAACTTGAGTATTGTTTAACTTTTTTCTATTGCTTTACAATGACGCTGTTTCCCACATTGTTTTTACTAGGTCCTCGCTTTAAATTTTCAAGTTCACAAATAAACACGATTGTTTCGCTTTTTATTTATAAAAGATTTACAACATTTACAACATTTACAAAGATTTACAACATTTACAACATTTACAAAGATTTACAACATTTACAACATTTACAAAGATTTACAAACATTTACAACATTTACTAACGTCCGGCTCGGACTTTGGACACTCACGACTCGACCCTCGTGATAATCTAAACAAGTGTCTCAGACATTCAATCGCTCACAACATGGCTGCAACAAGCGCATCAACTCGAACCTCGCAAAAACGACAACATTAAAAAGGTTAAACAACACACATTCATGAAAACGACTATTAATCAACGCGTCATGGTAGGACTTAAACGACGATCCCGATAGTTAAACACGTAACGAATATAGTACAATCGACGTCATTTTCTTAAACGCTAAATGTAAAAGTCTCAGTGGTAAATGTCAACCTCGCTCAGCGATAGTTTACGATCTCCTCCTCTGAGAGAATCCTCCGCAATCACGATATGTGAAAACTTTCTTTTCATACCCAAGTCGAAATGCTCTCTTAATTGCTTTCCGCCATCCACTCACGGAGAATCCTCCGCATTCGTGCAATTATGAGAGGACTTCGGCTTAAGGCTGAAAAGATAGTTTAACTAGTTCGCGATTACTGCTAATCGATTCTCAAGATAGAAGCAAGGCTCACGAAACATCCTTTCGTCGATAGAGCGGTTGTCCATGGGAAGAGGAGGAGGAGGAGGAGTGAGGAGGACGACGAGGACGACTGAGGAGTGGTTGTCCACGTGAGGGTTCTTCCCTGGGTTATTTATGGTGTGAAGTCCACAAGCAGACGACTCTTCGTATCCGAGAAAAAGTTAAACGACAGACGGTCGCATATCGATCGACGAGTAACGACCCGTGTTCTGAATATAGTGTACGCAGCATAAGAATTAATGCCGACACTACTTTACGCACGGATACCATAACCCTGCCACCGCCACGGCCACATGCCAACAATTCAGATCAAAACGAAAAAGATCACCGCTTTACGCCAGAGACTTTGAGAATTTACACGCTATGAATAGTTATACATGTAAAGATAATGTTAAACTGAGACGGGAAGTATTAAACCCGGATATGACAATTATTAAACATATTAGTAAAATATTTAAACGGATAATAGCAAATAGTTAAACATTATTTAAAATATACAAATAGATAACCATAAACGAGAAGAACTTTACTAAACGAAACGAACTCGTCGTCGAATCATCGCTCTTTCCTGCGTCGTAATACAACTTTGTACAACCATAAACGAGAAGACGATACGACATGCCTCGCCTCGACAATAAAATCGACCAGCACCATTCGAGGACGATGCGCACTGACTCAATCCGATGGAAATCAATTTCATTTTCTCGCTCGAGAAACCGATTTATATATTTCGGTATGATAACGAGAGAATAACAAGATGTAATGTAACCTCGGCATCGCTCTATCGAAACCGCGAGTAAAGTCCCTTCAAAAGGTCGGAATACTGACGTGATTTCGCGCCTTTCCTTTCCCACTATTTTCGCTAAAAAATGGGATTTCACAACATGACCCATTTCAAGTAACTCAGGGGTAAAAGGTAGTTAAACACCATCTAAGGCTCGTGCTGCGTAAAAGTAGGAGGGGCTGTAAGTTTTGAAAAATTACGGCATGTAACAGAATTTTTCCTTTTTAATCATATATATATATATATTAACTAATATCACCCGTGATTTAAACTTATTATTTTTCAAGAAAAATATAAACACTCTACATAAAAATACTCAATATAGACTAAAAGATTATTTACATGCTAATAGATACATTTTATCTGATTTAATTTATTAAAATCAAACGAATATTGGATATATGAGTATTTAATTATGAATATATATATATATATATATATATATATATTTTTGAAAAAAAGAATCACAACCCACACTACCACTGAGGGCTCCATCATGAGTAAAAAAATTAATGTTTAATTATATACGCAAACAATCTCCAATTATTGATCTATCTTCATTGCTTGTGAACTCAACAACTAGTCTAAGCTTACAATGGAGACTATTCAAACAATATTATTTATTTCTCCATCAAACAAGGTTGGTGCATTGGTCAATTTATGTGAACCACAATTCATTGACTTTGGACCCATACATTAAAATAACACACCAACTTTAAATAAGATTAACGAGTAGCATAAATTTAATAAGACTACAAGGTCGGTCACTTAAAATATTAATAAAAATATGAAACTTTATAGATTTTGTTTCTCTGTAACAATGTTTAAGATCTGTAACCATTCTTTTTGCTTTATAACTTAATATAAGACAAGAAATGTAAAGAAAGTATGAGACCCCTTTTTGTTGTTAATGTTTGTAGAAAATGCTGTTTTTGTTTTTTTAAATTTAATTTAATGAATCTTAATCAAAACCTAAGAGATTATGAGAGCTCAGAATCATTTAAACTTTTTCCCTTTGTTCCTTTCTGATTATAACAGGATCTAACCACCTTCTTTTCTTCATAGTGCATGTACTAATGATAATATAATTTATTTTGCACAGTAATTTGATTTTATTCTTATTTCACATTCAAACAAAACTTGTTGTATACTTGTATTGTGTGTATGTGTGTTTTGACTTTTCATATAAAAAGTGAAGGATGTGATATTAACTTAATCTAACACTTATTTCCTCTATTTGTTCTTCATCAAAACATAATTAACTAATTTAAATGGTGCCCCTAATCAAAGGTCTTGATCCCTCTATTTGTACTACCATTTACTAATTACAAAACACAATGCTTGTTAACTGTGAAGATAGCATTATTATATATATATTGCAAGATGAAAGAATGTATAAAAATATAAATGAATGACTAGGATAAGGACCAGTGTCCAGGTCATTGTTGTAGTGAGAGTTATCCACTTATCTGAATTTCAAAATACTAGTCACTAGTTAAACAATGGATGTGGCTATCCAGGCAAGTCTGTCTGGCAAAGTGAATAGATAGATACCAAACAAGGGCTGACACTGCTACATCAGTGCTAGTATTAATGTACCACTACATTTCATTCAAGTTTTGTCAGTTTAGACCCACCACATGGCTTTCATATAACAAACACTCTTCTTAGGGTCACAGGTACTTAACAGCATGGACTTGATGTGATGTTTTAACTTTTAACTTCTTAGCAAGAAATAAGAAAATTATAAAGAAACAAATCAATGCATGAGATAAGCATATTGCTAAATAACAGAAACAATCCATATTGTGATTGGGAAGTTTTGTATATTTCAAATTCCGAATTACTTTTCCATCTAAAACATCAAGAATAGATGCATTGGAAGGAAAGGACATTCGATATGCATCATTTAATATCTAAAAGGAAAGGACATATAACAGCAATAAATCATCCATTCAAGGTAGGGGACAAAAGATGTCAAGAAGATAAGCATCATTTAATACCTTAAGAATAAGAAAAAGATCTAAAGACAAATTCTTATCTGACCTTAGATAGATAGATAGAGTCTGTTTCCAAGTCAGGGACTTCATCTGAATATCACCCAGTCATGAAATAGCTACTAAAAAACAATGCCAGCTTTCGTCTCAGGCCTGCAAAGTTTCACATGTTTTCAATGTCCTGCAAGCAAATCAGTCATTAATAAGTTGTATTTGAGAAACAAAATTGTGCAAATGAATTCATAAGGAGCACCATCCATTCAAAATTGATACAAAGTAGTTCGTTCTTCATGGCGTTACCAGGTCAGATGACGCTTCTTGTTATCAGCTTTGTATCATCGGCCCTGTATAGCAATATATCATGGATTTGTGGACACAGTTTACAAGTTTACAGAGAATACGCAGGCAATAAGTATCCCGCAAACAACAGCAGCATGAAGAAAATTTGGGAGCATTCTGCTTTGACACTCTCTGGCAAAAGATCAAGGTAAAATGACAAGCAATAGTGTAATATTTTGAGCATAAAAATAAGCCAGCAATACATATCATACAAACAACAGTGCAATCAAGAAAATTTGGAAGCATTCTGCTTTGACGCTATCTGGCAAAAGATCAATATCAAAATGAGAATTGATAATAATATTTCAAGCATAAGATTGCTTTGTTTTCACATCTCATCATTTATAATATAATCGACAGACAGAAACAGAGATGACAATATTTCAAGCTTAAGCAGAGTAGGTAGGTTTGGGTCAATGTAACATCGGTACAACCAGTGGCACCATCTTTCAAACTGCAATATAACAGAATTATTGCAAGAACATGAAAAGAAAGTGTGACCTCCATGATTATATACAGAAGTTACAGAGGGGTCATTAACAGAAGACCTAATTGGAACTGGCTCAACTTGAAGAAACCAACTAATCACTTACTGCCCAACGAATTTGTCGATGCTCGTAACCAACGTACTTTCTGGCACAGCCCCAATAATGGTATCTTTCTTCTCGCCGCTCTTGAAGATCATGACAGTGGGTATGCTCCGAATTCCATATTTGGTTGCTATGTCTGGGTTCTCATCGGTGTTGATCTTATAGCATTTCAGTTTACCCTCGTAAGCTTTTGACAGTTTTCCCCGATGGTTGGAATAAGCATGCGGCAGGGTCCACACCATGGAGCCCAAAACTCAACAAGCACAGGGCCTTCAGACTTTAAAACAAGTGACTCCCATGTGGCATTTGTCACATCTGGAACTGCATGAAGAAACATTGATATGCATCGAGAAAGTAAATGTGATGTAATACTGAACAAATACCAAGCTTAAAAAGTGAGACAAGAAAGCTAGTTTTTCCAATTTTTTCAAGGAACCATCACAGAAATATCAATAAGAAGACTGCAAGGAGCTACAGTTTTATAATATAGGATCTTGCGCCAAGGAAAAGAATGAAAGCAATGCCAAATAAGCAGCTATATAAAATATATTATGAGACGTGGACATTAAGAGAAGTCATCAGACATGAAGTTAAATGAATTTCGTGTACAAATAGATACAGTTAGTTAATAAGAAACTTTAACTGACCATTCAAAATATAATAATAAGTTTCGCAAAATAAAGCTATTTAGAGTAATAAACTTGATTAACTACTTAATCAGAAAAAAAAAGTATAAGGGAACTATTTTAGGATGAAAAACAAATATTTTTCGCACATTTGATGCATTGGTTATAGATAATTTCAATTTAGGATCACCGAAAGTGCAAGCTTCTCAGTAATGCAACACATGTTGGCAAATCCTCAAAAGCATATAGATTATCAAGAACCACAAACTCATCAGCAACGATTGGAATCCATGAAGATCCCTGGTAACCAGCTTCAAAGAGAATGTCCAAGGCGTGGTGGCAGTGGGTGTCTAATAGAATGAGCCCCCAAAAAGGAGAAAAAAAAAATTCCAATCCAGACCACACAAATATCCATGGAAAGCATATAAAGTAAATTTCTAGGTGTAAGCAACATTTTCACTAATGAGACCTTGACAACAATCCATTCATCTATTTTGACCTAGCTGCACTATGTGGTATTCCTAGGAACAGAATCAGAGTCAGCAATGACCAACGAAGTACAAAGATGAAATAACAATTATAAAATGTGAAGAAATACGTGCATGATGGATGTAATAGATATGCTCCTGATCCAGCAACCATGCTGACATCCTTGGTAAGGGACTAGATCTCAAATTAACAAATGCACCGCCATATTCAAAAAGAAACGTAGAATTATTGATAGGAAGTCAACTATTGACAGTAATAGATTTAAATAGTTGGACTTAGCTGTACTTTCTTGATAATGACAAGAAAGTACAAAGATGAACACGTCAAAAGTTTCCAGAGATACTTCCACCATAGCATATAAAAGATATTTTTGTCTTTTAACAACTATGCTGACATCCTGAGTGAGGGACTTGCGCTATTCAAATAAAAATTCTACCAACATATTAGAAAGGAAGATAGATTTGTCACAGTGTAGCCTATCAACTATTTCACACTAATCAATACATCTAGTTTAACTTGGTTGCACTGCATAGTCTACATGCTACACCTAGCGACAAAACCAGAGTTAAAAATGGTCAAGAAAGTATAAAGATGAACCAGCAAAAACTAAAAATGTAAATAGATGCTTCCCTGATAAATATAAGAGATACTTCCCCTTTCAAAAACTCAGCAAACATCCTTGGCAACAGACTTGGTGTTTCAAATCAAGAAATACGAGAATATGTTAAAATAAATAATAGAATCGACCATATTAGCCAATGAATGACATCAATTATGCCTCTCATCTGCTGAAATTATCTCCAGAAAAATATAATAATTCAATACCAGGAAATTTACTTTACAAAGTAACTCAAAATGTACATGACAATAGAGTCAGCACAATATTCATTCCCACAGTCAAACAGATTACCACACATTCACCGGTTTGCCTAAACACATCTACTAATACTTCCCCAACTTGAGAATAGGCTTATCTAGTCTGGGCAGCACAAGGATAAGGCTCAGAACTGAGATGTGCAAGACCAGATATCTAGCTTCTACATGCCTATAGCTTAGCAATACCATTAGTATTAAAGGAATGATCTTGTTTCAACCTCAATAAAATCCAGAAACAAACGAAGCAGAGGTGCAGTTAGTTGTGCCTCAAGCTGAAGGTTATACCGATGTAGGAAAATTCCTCTTTTCCCGGTTCACAAGATACGTCACACACAGCTGAGGTAAGACAAAAAATCAAAACAACAAACAAGGTATATGGCATAGTGTTCATACAATGTGATTCAAGTAAAGAAGCAAAAATTTAAAAATCCAATCAGATTTAGAGAAAGATGAAAAAATAATCAAAGAAGAGCCCCTCAAAATCACAGATCTACTAGCAAATACAAATAACAGAAACAAAAAAAGTTCGACTTGCAAGAATTAATCAAAGGGATTGAACACCAAAAACTCAACCATACCAAATTCCACATCAAAACCCACGGAAAAGTGGGTGAAAAAAGCGAAAACTCAAGAAAATCAAACAATACCTTCGATGGCAGTCTCCTGGGCTTCACAAACCACTGAACCACGACGACCAACTCTCCGGCTCACTGCCGCTGCCAAAAACCGAGGCGGACGTCTTGAAACCCTCAATCCAGTGAACGTCGGCAAAATCCTCGAACTCCGGACATCGAGAGCGGCCGAGACTGGGGAAAAAGCGGCGCGTGGCGAAGAAGAGATGGTGCTGAGAGAACGACAGTGAGGAGCGGGAAGTGATTGGAGGATGGCGGCCGCCATTGCACAGCGAGAGAGATTGATCGATCGAGAGATTTGGGAATTCTAAGCGAACATGCAAAGAGAGAAGGCTCAATGATGGAGCTCGAGAGAGCGAGAGAAAACGAGAAGATGATGCGAGAGTGGATAGAGAACACCCGCTTTGCTTGTGATATGGGTTTATATGGGCCTACGGCCCACATTCGTCATTAGGTTATTGGGCCTTCTTTTCATAATTATGGGCCTTATTAAAAAATAGTTAAATTATTATTTTTTTTTTACATGCCACACCCGAGCATAAGGGAATTACTTGCTCTTCAATTAATTAAACAAGTCGTAGAATGTCCACAGTTGGAAACAATACGGTGATAAAAAGAGATAGATACAAATAGATTAGACAATTTAGATAAAAGTACTATATATCATAATTTTCACTGTTCTACTATTTATAAAACACAATGTCACTATTTAGTGGAGTGAATAACCATTTAATTGAAATCCAACTGTTTATTATGAATGTTCATAGCTTTTGAATCAGTGATTGTTTATTAATGATGCGACATATGTATATATATATCCCTAATTTTGTTGAAGTCATTGAAATAACTAAAGCAATAAAATGCTTGTATGTTAAATGCGATTTGTCCAGATAAATTTTAACTTTATAACAAATCTCACATGATTAATAATTTTTATTTTTTCTTAAATATTTTAAAAAGCTTTTATTTATCATAGAAAGTATAAAAATATAGGATCTTATAACTGCTTTATAATCTCTCATCCTATATGGTTTCAGTAGTTCTAGAAATAATTAACATATTCTCAACACTCACGTAAGATTCATGCGATAATAAGCTCTGGTACATCATAGCAAATGGGTGTTTCACTACTAAAACCTTTTACATTTTCATGAATCAAGGTGGTAAGATCTGTTTGACAATCGAATTCTCACCTTAGAAAATCGAGTAGTTAAATGAAGCAATTGGTTGCCAACTATTATATGTGTACTTTGCCATGTAGAGATCGAATCAACAGATCATCCTTTCCTTCAGTGCCCCTTCATTGATTGCATATAGAGTTATTTTTCTCATACTTTTAGCCCCCCCCCCCTCTTGACTCTTTGAAGGGATTGTGGAGCCTCATGGAGACCTTGGCTTTCCTCAACCCTTAAAGGATATTAGGGATCTGATAGCTAGGGCCACCATTTGTAACATTTGGTTGAAATGGAATGCACACATTTTTTAAGATTATTTTTCTTCGCTCGCATCCATCATTTTTAAAGTCATTCTTATGTTGCTTTCATGTATTGGTGCAACTCTAAAAACTATGATGGTGAAATTGGAGGACTCAATTGCCATAACCAAAGTCACCCTTGAGTTCCTAGGGAACCATATAAAGGTGAGCGACGATTCTAAAAGAGCTGTCTAGATAGAGGGTGGTGCAACTGCCCACCGACGTTTCCTTGTTCTCTTTGGCCTTTTGTTTTTTTTTTATTCTTGTTGGTTTTAGTTGTTGTACCATGTTTGTTTTTTTCCCCATTTTTAATGGCCTTTTTTTTTGTTTGTACTCTTTAAATCCACTCATAATGAGTTTCTTTTCTGTCTTTTTTGTTGGTTTTGGTTGTTGTCAGTTTATATTTTTGGTTTCCCTTCCATTTAATTTATCATGGTTTATCCATTTTTTTTTTAAATTAGTTATGATATGTATATAAATTATTTTCACAAAATTATTTGTAAATTTGTCCTAAATTTCCTATTTCAACAATTATTATAATTTTTCTTAAAAGCTTCAATTTTTTTAAAATAAAAAAATTGGGCCGGATCAAGTTTGGGCGGGAAGGCCCAGAATCAGTAACGTGCCATCCGATCTCTCTAGAAAACAAGTGACCTCTCATCAGCCGTAAACTAAAAACACGGACGGCCAGGATCATCCCAACAGTAGAAGCTCTCCCATTGGCCAGGCACTCAAGAGGTCGATCTCCTATTGGTCCACGTCATCACTGATGACATGTCCCCTGGTTTGCAAATGGGGTTGAATCCCCGTTTCGTCTCCAAACTTGCTATAAATTACGATCAAACCATCTCTCTCTTCGTCACCATTTTAGAATTTAGAAACCTAAACCTCTTAGTGCGCGCTCAAGAGAAGAAGAAGAAGGCTAGAGAGAGATCTTAGATCCATTTGGAGGAGCTCCGGTTGAGGATCGATGGAGCGATCTTCGAGGAATCGTAGCGCCGTGGTTGTTCTTGGGCTTTTGCTTGCTGGTGAGCTTTTTTTACTGGTTGTATATTGTGTGGTTTTGTGAATGTTGTGGATCTGATCTTGTTTGTAGGGTTTGATCCTTTGGATCTGTGTTTTTTATTTTTTTTTTGTTTTGATCTTTGTTCTTTTTGTTTTGCTTCATTTTGAGTTTTGAGATTATTTGATCGGTTTTGCTTGAAACTTGGTGTTCTTGTATGGATCCAGGAACTCGTTGTGCTTTTGAGCATTGTTTAACTTTGATAGCTTTAGTGCGAGAACCTTTCTTAGATTGCTTTGACGTGTGGCGAAAGCTTTTCTTAGATTGGTTTGAGTACTTGTGTTTAAAATTTTTTTTTTCTTGTTTTGATCTTGTTTGTATGTTAGCTTATTGTATGTCTTATTGAATATATTGCTTAATTTGTGCAGGAGTTGATAAAAATTGTCAATTTTTTCCATTTTGCCTGAAATTCGTTTGAACTCAATGTATGCAACATGACCTTAATTAAAATATATCTGCTATCTAATTGCTATGAATTGACTACCGAGTGATTTGTTTACGTCAATATATTGTTATGGATATGATTTGGTCCCTATGTTGCATACTTTGGACGTTATAACGTGACGGATGACAGTAGACTACAAAATAAATCATAATATTTCATAATTACTTTTTGTTTGCCACTAAGCAATATGCTTGTTGTGGGTCGATTATTTTAGCATTTTCTGCCCTCTTGAGTCAGCTATGGTATTGAACATTTTATAGAATCAAAGATGTTCTTATGCTGAATATTTCTGTGGCAGGATGTCTGTTTGCATTCTCAATTGCGAAAGAAGAAGCCACTAAGTTGGGCACGGTTATTGGAATTGATCTTGGGACAACTTATTCATGTGTTGGTGTGTATAAGAATGGTCATGTTGAGATCATAGCCAATGACCAAGGTAACCGCATCACCCCATCTTGGGTGGCTTTCACGGATAGTGAAAGATTGATTGGTGAAGCTGCAAAGAATCAGGCAGCTGTGAACCCTGAAAGGACAGTTTTTGATGTCAAGAGACTCATTGGAAGAAAGTAAGTGAATGTTTGGTCAGCCAGACATAAGTCAACCTACTTGCATGATGGCCTTGATCTGATAACAGTTCATTCTTTGATTTTACAGGTTTGAAGACAAGGAGGTGCAACGGGACATGAAGCTTGTCCCATACAAGATTGTGAACAAGGATGGTAAACCTTACATCCAAGTGAAGATTAAGGATGGGGAGACCAAGGTCTTCAGCCCTGAGGAAATCAGTGCTATGATTTTAACCAAAATGAAAGAGACTGCTGAAGCTTTCCTTGGAAAGAAAATCAAGGATGCCGTTGTTACTGTACCAGGTAAGTGGACACCATTCCTTATTTGTTTGTCTACCGTAGAAGTGTCATGTGGGTTTTTTTCCTGGTAAAATAACATCCATTTTGTCTTAATTGTTTCAGCATACTTTAATGATGCTCAGAGACAGGCAACCAAGGATGCTGGCATTATTTCTGGTTTGAATGTGGCCAGGATCATTAATGAGCCAACAGCCGCTGCCATTGCTTATGGTCTTGATAAGAAGGGTGGCGAGAAGAACATCCTTGTCTTTGATCTTGGTGGTGGTACTTTTGATGTCAGTATCTTGACAATCGATAATGGTGTTTTTGAGGTCCTTGCCACCAATGGTGATACTCATCTTGGAGGTATAAGCTTATGCCTTAGTATTTCCTTTATAGAACCATTTAGTTTTCAAACCAAGTGTATGATTATTGGATACATTATACATACAGTTGATACCACTTGCTTTATCTGATCCATAGCTCACCGATGGTAGGAATTGTGATGTGATACCATAGCTAATTTTTTGCACATCAAATTTTGAAGCCCAAGTTAGATTAAAAGAACGGTTATGTTGGAGTATCTGATAAAAATAATACATGCAGTCTAAATAATTCATTTAAGCTGCGTGTAGCCTATTACTTCTCGATACACAAATATTATAGATATCTATGGCCTTTTATACTTGGTGGATGTAATTTGTATAGTTTAGTTGTGGCCAAGGACTAACTAGTTGTTGATCTGCAGGAGAGGATTTTGACCAGAGAATCATGGAGTACTTCATCAAATTGATCAAGAAGAAGCATGGTAAGGACATCAGCAAGGACAACAGAGCTCTTGGCAAGTTGAGGAGGGAGAGTGAACGTGCCAAGAGAGCTTTGAGCAATCAACACCAGGTCCGCGTCGAGATTGAGTCTCTCTATGATGGCATGGATTTCTCTGAGCCTCTGACCCGTGCTCGGTTTGAAGAATTGAACAATGACCTCTTCAGGAAGACAATGGGGCCTGTGAAGAAGGCCATGGAAGACGCCGGACTGGAAAAACATCAGATTGATGAGATTGTCCTTGTTGGTGGTAGTACTAGGATTCCTAAGGTTCAACAGCTTCTGAAGGATTACTTCGAAGGCAAAGAGCCCAACAAGGGAGTCAACCCAGATGAGGCTGTTGCTTATGGTGCGGCTGTGCAAGGAAGCATTCTCAGTGGAGAAGGTGGTGAAGAGACCAAAGGTAAAAAGATCAGCCGACCATCTTTATACACACCGGAAGCTTGATAACCTTGACCTCTGCTAATATGTCAATATTTTATACGCAGATATCCTCCTGTTGGATGTTGCACCTCTTACTCTTGGAATTGAAACTGTTGGTGGAGTAATGACCAAGTTGATTCCGAGGAACACTGTCATCCCAACCAAGAAGTCCCAAGTGTTCACCACTTACCAGGATCAACAGACCACCGTCTCCATTCAGGTATACATCTCCACATTATTCTCACTGAAGCCTTATGCCGTTGTGTTGAGACTGAAGTTAATGATCATCACTTGTTCTTCAGGTCTTTGAAGGCGAAAGAAGTCTCACAAAGGATTGCAGAATGCTCGGCAAGTTTGATCTTTCTGGAATTCCTCCAGCACCAAGGTTTGCCTCCATTACTTAATTGCTACTGAATTATTCTTTGATTTCTGTGGTATCTGTCCATGAATGAAGGAAATAACATAAGCTCTTGAACTCTTGGTTGAACAGGGGCACTCCACAGATTGAAGTCACATTTGAGGTTGATGCCAATGGTATCCTGAATGTTAAGGCAGAAGACAAAGGCACAGGGAAGTCTGAAAAGATCACCATCACCAATGACAAAGGTCGTCTGAGCCAAGAAGAGATTGATCGCATGGTTCGTGAGGCCGAAGAGTTTGCAGAGGAAGACAAGAAGGTGAAGGAGAAGATCGATGCCCGAAACCAACTCGAGACTTATGTATACAACATGAAGAACACAATCAATGACAAGGACAAGCTTGCTGATAAACTCGAGAGTGAGGAGAAGGACAAGGTTGATGCGGCATTGAAGGAGGCACTTGAGTGGTTAGACGATAACCAGAATGCGGAAAAGGAGGATTATGATGAGAAGTTGAAGGAGGTTGAGGCTGTGTGCAACCCAATTATCTCTGCAGTGTATCAGAGATCTGGTGGTGCTCCAGGAGGTGCTTCAGAGGAGGAGGAAGATGACTCCCACGATGAGCTTTAGATGGTTTTTTATGGCTTCATATTTCTTTCATCTGTTTTGATCCTTGGTAGAGGATTAAAGATGCCGGCATTACTTAGTTGTTTAGGAACTGTGTAACTTTTTTGTAACACTGATGATATATGGGAACATAAAGCTATGCAACCCAATTTCCCTTTGGCTGGACTTCATTGATTTTGTCTTCCAAGAAAGACTGGTTTGCCGGTTTTAAGAATGTTATTATATTAGATATCTAATTTTTTTTCTCCTTTAAATTTCTTATTTTTGTTTTTTCTTAAACGAATATATATGTCTATTATTGTCAAACCTTTTTCCCTGTGTTTTCTTAAGTTCCAAAAATAAATTACTAAGTAATACAAATTAGAATTAGATGAAGCATGCTTTCAGTCATCTTAGTATGAATGCTTTTGTTATAAAAATACTAAAAAGCCCTCGGCTTCTCATATACAAAGGAAAAGAAATTGGTGCGTAGTTTCAATGAAACTAGAAGTAAAACAATCAAATTTGTGTTCATTCAATTAGGAGAGCTCATAAACACCCACGACGATCCTAAGAGGTCACCCGGAGTATTGCCATCTTTGTCTTTCAAGTTAAGATTCGCATTGTGCTCAACAAGCAGCTTCGCTATGGCTTCGCGCTCACAGAGAACAGCATAATGCAATGGAGTTTGGCCTTCATGATCCTGCACCACCAAAAGAACATCAAGTTATGCCGAATTAAGAGTTCATAGGTTTTTGTTTTTTTACCATTAGCTTAAAAATATATATCATAGATCACGATAATGAGATCAACACAACCAAGATAACAAGGAAAATGGTCAAGAGTATAGAATTTATCTTTTACCTCCGCATTTACATCTGCACTCCTATGAATAAGAATCTCTACCACATCAAAATGGCCACGATCGACAGCCCAATGAAGAGGAGTCCGTTCTTCACTGTCTGAAATACACGAGCAGAAACAGAAAGGAAAAAGAACTCAATAATAGCCTCACCTTAGAGAACTTGCTTAAAACAAAAGCATGTTATTTCCTTTCATTCAATATTATGACAAGCTTGAGAAATTGAGGAAAAGGTAGGTAAGACCGGAAGAGTTATCTGTTTTGACCCATTCCAGACTAAGTCTCATAGTTTCTCTTATGTTCATGCATGGGACTATTTAGTTCATTCATCTGTACACAATGCTAAACTTAATCAGAATCAAGGTTGGGTATCATTTGGAGCTTCTGATTAATTTCACATGGTACACCATCGAATAGGGGTCGCCAAACTAATAACATCTTAAATTTTATTCCAATCTACTAAAGGGAATCAAGCTCTGCAACACTAAATTTGTTAAACTCCAAACACTTACCTGCAGAGCGTGAGATATATGCTTCATCATCAGTGTACAAGGTTTTCAAAAGATTTTACAAGCATGCTAACTAAAAAGAGTTTTGTAACGCAACTGGTCTAAGGAAAAAATAATAGAGAATTGTTTCAGGATCATTTGATTGATTCTAATATGGGTGTATCAGATTGCTAAATTAGTTCTAAATAGTATAAGCCATTGGTAAAATAAATTGTAAGAGATGGGAAAAAAAAAGATACAAACCCCTCAAATTTATTGAAAACTCCATTCTCAATGCAGGAAAGCAAGTCTTCCATTTTTCCTTCCCTAGCAGAAACATGAATAGCATCTAACTTTCTGCAAATTAGCCAAAAAGAAAAGCATCAATGAGATGAATTAATAGATTCATGACATCAATCCATAACCTTCAATCATTAAGAAAATAAGCGCAACATCAAATGTTCACATTAAATAATTGCGAGAGCATCAATTTATCAGAACAGAAAGCATCCCAAAAGGCATATATCTTTATAACATATCAATGGCATCCTTGCCCTTCTCAATAATTTTACGCTACTTTTAGTATATGGTAGCAGTAAAGAATGATAAGAACTAAATCTGTAATACAACTCAAAGTCCCAAACAAATGAAGGGCACACAGCATTTGATCTGGTCCCTATTCAATTAGCAGAATAATCATATCAGATGCAGCATCAATGAACTGTCAATGAGTGATTAGCCTAAGGGCATAATCCAGTTTCAAAAACCAATTCAAAGGTCAATCAACTTTGAAGATCCAATTCAAAGGTTAACAAAACAACATGAAACATCAAAATGCAACAATTATAACTCACAAACTTAAGTACTCATTCAGTCTATGTGCACCATTATCTAATTTTATCAATTTTAAACACATTGTGAATCCTCGCAATTCATTTCCTTAATCAAACAATTTAGCATCAAAGAAAACCAAGTCCAGATCAATTTTAGGAAAAAATACAGAGTATACTGCCAGTAATCTATGCAGGGAGAAGATTGCACAGCAAGAGCAACAGAAAGTAATTCAAAGAGAGATTGCACAGATGCAATTTCATAACCAAAACTGGTTGCAACCATAAAAGGGAAACAACAATGGAACCATAAATCAAATCATTCATGCAGTTCAAATTTCCTAACAGGTAGAAACAGAGAAACTACAGACTTCCGGAAAATGACATATTCCTATGTTCAAACAATAGCATAGGTACAGCAAAACACACCACATCCTACCTACAGAAGAACAATAATCAAAATAATACATCTCAATCATCACAAAAACCCTAAACCGTGCAAAATTATGATAGAATTGGGCCAGAACTAATTAAGTATCCAAATACTAAATAGACAAGATAGACATGTAAAGCACTATTGAGTCACAGATAGATAGAACATTCACAAATGAAAGGGCATGAAGAAACTTACAAATCATTATCAACCTCTTCCTCATAAATAAAGCTGCTAAAAACCGGGCCCATATGTCCTTTATCAGAGCTAGACGCAGAACCAACAGCACCCTCGTCTCTAGCCTTCTATTACCATAAAACACAACCCAGCAAAAGACATTTCAAAAACTGTAAAAAATCACAAGCAAGACAAATGAGAAAAGAATTGGATAAACCAACTCACTGAACTAGAATTGCCAGCCCAATTAGGATACAGCTCTGTGACAAGCATAATATATTTCTGCATAGCTTCTTCTGGAGGCATATCACCCAATTTCTGCCATGCATTCCTTGTACATGTCACCAAAGATTTATATTTTCTATCACAATACTGCTAGATAACAAAACAACAACAAACACATTGACTTCAAATATTACAAAATCACTTCCAATAAACACACAATTGCTATTGATCTCAATGTCAAAGGATCAAGTTTCTAATTTTCCTCCTCCAAACATATCATAATGCCAAATGCATCAGTAAAAGAATGAAAGAAAAGAATTTAAAGGAAAATTTAAGAGACGGACCATTTGGCGCGCGCTGTCATCTTGATCGCAGAGGGCTGCGGCGTTGTACAAGGCCCTTCAATGGCGACCTTATAGAGCCCATAGAGCTGCAACTGCAACTCATTCGAGACTTTGGAGGCCATCCGGTCAGCGGCGGCAGCGGCCACAAAGGTCGTGGCGGCGCTGAACGCCTCATCAAGCTCTGTGCTCTCAATCCCCTCCCAATCATCATCACCATCACTCTCTCCTCTCAAAGACGCCTCCTTTACCGACACCCCTGCATCTTCCTCCAAAACCCTAGGCTTGGCAACCTCAGAAGCGCCGGAGGTCGGTTGTACAGATTGGTCGGCGGCTCCAGTGAGGCGATCTTCGTTCAAAGACACGACGACGGAGATTAGCTTAGCGACGATGAATGAGAGAATGACACCGAAGAAGACGGCCTGGCCGAGCTCCATCCAGTCTCCCATGGCGACCGAGAAAGAGAGAGAGAGCTTGAACTAGTTGGGATCGAAACCCTAGGGAGGATCAATGGATGAAGATTGGATTTGGGGGGCGTTGGCGTGGGACAACGAGGCCCCTCGTTTTTGCGAGGATGGAATTCCAATGCGAAGACGAAGACGTACCAAAGCAAAGCGCTTTTTATAGGAAAAAGCAAAAGACGATGAAGAATATATAACTTAATGCTTTTGAATATTCCTTTTTTTTTAATATATATATATATATATATGTATATATACATTATTTTTATTTTAATATTTTTTATTTTTAAACTTATTTTATTTTATTTTTATTTGCAGAAACCTCGCTAAGTTTTGTCATAATCGCTAACCAGCCATTTTGGCATTTATCGCAGATCGGATCCCTCACGTGAGGGTGCTTCACCTGAGTCGTCGAGCGTGACTTCCAAGCTGATCCCATCTCACGTGCGGCGAAAGACTGGGTCGGCATGAGATCACGTGTTCATCCTTTTGCTCCGTACATTGCGCTTTTTCTCAGATATTGTGATAATTACTAAAGTTTATGGGATTTTGTTTAAAATGGAATAAAATTAAGGTTTGAAACTATTTGAAAACATATTGGGCAATTGAGATATAAGAATAAAAATAATTTAAATAAATATATATACATAGATATTTAGGGTAAAATATTTAAATAATCACTTAATTATTTAAGTATGTGTTTTTTGATTATTAAATTAGGTGATATAAACTAGGGGTGACGGACAAAACCGGGTCCGGGCAACTATTACTATAAATAAATAAACTTGTTACTGAGCCCGATTTTAAATCCGGACAAACCTAACTTGTTTGGACTCCGTTTCTTTTAAAACTAAGTTGTCTAGATGTCTGAATCCTATAAATTACATTTAACTTCACTCAAATATTAAATTATAAAAATAATTTAATTTACATTAAATGCAAAAAAAAAAAAATTCAACAATCCAAAACTCAAATCAAATCATACAAAATTCCAAATCTTAATTAAAAAAAATCACATGAGTTTGAAGTTTTTGGAAAATTGGGCTTAAAACAATTGAGCTCATGATTTGGGCTTTTAAATTTTTAAATGTACAAAAGCCTGGTTGTCCGAATTTTTTTGTTCGAACCCGGCCCGGATTAAATTCGGACAATCAAACATTGCCCGAACCTGGCTCGGATTAATACAACTTTTGTCCAAACCCTGAAAGGACAAAACCGGGCCGGCAGCCCGGACAAAATATTGCCACCCCTAATATAAAATGCCATGTCAACTCACCATGTCAGTGATCAAAATAACCTAAGTTGGGTGACAGAATTAATTTTTTTTTTTTATAATTGAATGATCTAAATAGAAATATTTGAAAATTTGAATGATTATCTATAGTATTTTACCATATATATCTTTTTACTAATTTATTATTTTTAGTTTTTTTTTTTCTAATGTCCCATTGAAGTAGTAGAGCTTTTAATCAATAGAATTTTTTTTTTTGAAAAAATAGAATTTTTATATATAGGTGAATATAAGGATTTTAATATAAGAATTTTTGTTTTTATTTTTTTCCGGCCAAACTAGTATGATGAATATAATTTTTTTTTTTATAAAAAAATTATGAGCAGAATGTATAAAAGAATTTTAAATATATATATTTTTAGGAACCGCCTGGCCCGTAGTAGTAGCTACTTGTAGTTGTATAGTGAGAGGTCTCGAGGTCGAGCACCTCGATCTCTGATTCGTATTTAAGTGCTCACTGTGGGAGTTACGTGCGAGGGATTCACTCGTTCTCCCTCCAGGGGTTGCGTAGGCGGGGAGATTATCGCTCAGGTCGTTCATGCGCCAGCGTGACCTGTGACACGTGCACTGTTTTGTCGACATCGACTTTGTCAAAAATAAAAATAAAAATAAATATATATATTTATTTATTTTTGCATTAAATGATTTGATTATAACTTGCCCTATTTAATTGTCTTTAATAACCTAGAACGAAAAAAGAGTTTATTAAAAATTAATTGGTGAACTTTAATTAGTATTGTGTAATTAATTTAATATAATTAGAAAATCATATATTATCTTATACTTTGCACGAATCATAAAGACCATGTGTTACTTTCAGGAAGGTTGAGTTCGATAAATATCTTTTTATCGTCAAATGCCCCCTGGTGAAGGGGAAGAAGGAGAAGAGCTTCAAACCCTACATTCATTGAAGAAATCATCCTTTCTCTCCTTTTTGTTGTTCTTTTTCCTAGGGTTTGATTCGGCTCCCATGCTTCTTTTTCCAATTTTTTTTAGTTATTAGACTATGTTTCATTTTTCCTTTCTTTTCTGATTTGTTTACAGGTTGTTTTTTGAGCGTTTTGGATATTTAAGCGACCCATGATTCATGGATTGGTGAAGGTATTAGTGCCATGTGTTTTTACTCCATGTTTCTTGTTGGTTTTGAATGATTTATCTTAAAATGTTGGAGATTAATCTTGGTAGTTGTTTGTGGTTGTGAGGTGGTGTTTGAGATCAAAATCGAAACTGGTGGTTTTGTTGATAGCTTGAATGAGAAGAGGTAGAGTGAGAAAATTGGAAATAGCTGATCACCAGGCTAGAAAAGAAGTTGTTGAGGCTGAAGGAGTAAAAAAGATGGTTTTTTTAATGAATCATTCATCAGAAGATCAATGGTTGTTGATAACATTGTCAGAAGATCAGGGATTTTTTATGAAAGTTAATTGTGTGTGTGTGTGTGGGTAATATTGTAGTGATGAAACTATGACCATTCACCTGTCCTATCTCTTATTTGGTTGTAATAGAATCATGACTGCATTCTTTCTGATCTATGAAGTGTGATGTGGGTTATATCAAGTAACATTCTGTGCCTTAGTCTTAGTGTGTGAAATTTAAAACTAGCATTTCTGTTTGCGAAGTCTGGAATGATGGAAGAGTCTTCAACATGGTGCAGTTTTCTCATGTGAATCATTGGTGGCTGTTTCACATCTATGAGTAATGAGTTTGCAGTCAAGTTCTATGAATCATCCATGATTGTTAAGGCATTTCCTTTACCTATCTAAGTTTTGGAAGACAATGCTGTCGCTCATATATTAGATATGAACATTTTGTCAAAGATCTTATGTCTCTAGTCTGTAATCTTGTAGTTTTTCTCTTTGGATGCAGGTTGGGTATCAACCTCTCCATTGTTTTGTACAAAAGAAAATTGGACTTTCGGTTAATGTTTCTCTTGAACCAGACAATCTTCCATCAACTGAGAAATTTCGCAAGTATAAGCAAAATGTTGATCTTCCACCAATATTACCGAAAAACAAAAAGAAACCTTATCCTATTCCAGTCAAAAAGATGTTAAGGGCTTCTAGGGAGGACAAAAGGCTAGCAGAATTGGGGATAGAAAAGCCACTTGAGCCACCAAAGAATGGATTACTAGTCCCTGAGCTAATTCCTGTTGCTTATGAGGTAATAGAATATTGGAAGGTGCTGATTAGAGGTGTGGCACGGCTTCTGACTGTTGTCCCTGTCTATGGTTGTAGGTGAGTTGATGAGACATAATGCCATCATTTTCTCTTGTTGTTATCTGATCTTCAAGTAGTTTTAGCGTTTAACTCCAGTTTATGGCTTTTATCTGCATATACTTGCATCATAATTGACTTATATTCAACCATGTTGACACTTGGTTTGTTCTTGTTGACAAATTCTTTTCTCAGCAAGTGTTCCGATGTCCATGTTGGTCCTGCTGGCCACCAGATCCAGAATTGCTATGGCTCTGGAAATTCCCCAACGCAGAAGTTATCATTCATGGGTCAGAGGCTCCATAAATGATGTTCTTGTTCCCATTGAATCATACCATCTCTTTGATCCTTTTTGGCGCCGCATGAAAAACATGAGACACGGTTCAACTATGACCGGATACCAGCAGTTATTGAACTTTGTATCCAAGCTGGGGTTGATTTACCACAATACCCCTCACGTAGAAGAACCAAGCCCATTCGTATGCTTGGAAAGAAAGTGGTTGATATAGGTGGTTATATGGAGGATCCAAAGCCATGCCAATCAGAAGATGCCATGGCCCTGCTAGCAGAACTCGATACATATGGAGCTTATAATGTTCGCCACCCTTGTCAGAAAAATGAGAAAAGAAAACTTGCAGAGACAACCATCAAAGCGTATAGCACAGTCAGACGGGGTGTAAGACAGTTGATGCGGAAGTACACTGTGAAGGCTTGTGGGTATTGCACAGAGGTTCATGTAGGGCCGTGGGGACACAATGCCAAGCTCTGTGGTGCATTCAAGCACCAGTGGAGGGATGGGAAGCATGGATGGCAAGATGCTACGCTCGATGAAGTGATTCCTCCCTAATTACGTGTGGCATGTACAGGACCCCAAAGGCCCGCCATTGACAAGCAAGCTAAAAAAGTTCTACGGTAAAGCACCAGCGGTGGTGGAGCTATGTGTGCAGGCAGGTGCACAAATACCTGATGCTTACAGGCCGATGATGCGGATTGACATTGTGGTTCCAGACTCAGAAGAAGCAAAACTAGTAGCATAAGGTCTTTTACTGAGACTTATACTCACTCGCTTGTCTTATAATGTCAAAATTGTTGAAACTTGTTATCCTTGATATTTTGGCTAATTATATGATTTTATTTCATATTGTCTTCAAGTTTATTAATATATATGATTTTAGATGCATTTTTTTCAGATGCAAGCCAATACATGGTATCTTGACTTCAATCGACGCAAATGCATAACTTGATAGAGTGATACTCTGGCTTATATCTTTATATCTTCAAGTTTGTAAACTATGTAAAACACAAATTAAACATATATTGTTTAGATTTGATTCAATACAATATATATGCAAAATTTTTATTTATCAAATTAACTAGCAAGGCATAACTATGATTCGGAAATCTTTGATCTTAAGGCATCATGCTTGACAAATTTGTGTCTGAGAAAAAAGTTTCAATTACAATGACAATAAGGTAAACAAAAAATCATTACAACCCAAGTTTCTGAAAATGGACAACGACCTGAGTTACTACAGAAGGACACCAATAGAAATGCTGTGATACATCATTCTATTTACCAACAGTAATACAAAGGAAAACAAGTGATGGATGCTACGGCTTGAATTGCTTTGTTTTTTATGGCAATGCTTCCCTATTAATTGAATTTGCAGCTTCCATAACCTGCAAAGAAATTCCAACAATCTCAATCAGACAAGAATCTATGGTGAAATAAATCATTAGACAAAGAACCGCAAAATTACTTGGGTCTGTGGTGGTGATCTCTCCTGTTTGGCCAAAGTCACAGTTATAGGAATTCCTCCCAAATGCCTGGAAGTATTCGTTCATGGCATACGCAGCATGCGCTCGAGTAATGTCTGGTGAGAAGCAAATTCCTCCTGGTAGTATGGGATTGCAATCAAGGCCTTGGCTGCAGACAAAATCTATGTTCTCCTGCAATGCCTTTATGTCAGCGTTCAGCTTTGGAATACACCATTGCTTCATTTGACCTTGGTCTGGAACCTCTGGAGGCACTGTTGAGCGCACAGGCATAGGTAATTCTCCCTGTAAAACTTAGAGATTAAGTATCTGAGAATGTAGACATTTTTTCACCTAAGTTTGTTATATTTGCGTACCTCTGATCGAAGAATTCCTATGTTGTAAACAGGAGTCATGTCGGGATGAAACAGGCCAAAGTTCCTCTCAGATATAGGCCCCGGCTTGAGATCTTCATTGAAAAGTGAGAAGATGTATGTCTCAAAGGTTCGATTCGGCATGAGTGGTGTCCCAACACCAGATGTTACATGCTGAAGAAGCATTGCATTGTAGTCACGGGCACTCTCAATATCGACTCCAGCCTCCGATTCATCTCCAACTGATGGCCAGCCTGTCTCAGATATAACAATTTCGATGTCAGTGAATCCCAACAGCTTCATTGCAGAGTACACTGCATCGAGCTGTCCGTCTAGCATGTTTGTGTACACCAGCCCTGTATTTTCATCAAACACTCTAGTGTTTCCTCTGAAAAGAGCATAATCAAGAGTGTCAGCATTGCAGCCAAAGAAAGGATATGCATTAACCATGAAAGTCGAATTAGTGGCTCTCAAGAAGCTCAGCATTGGCTTGATCACTTGTGTATCATATCCCTTTCGGAATTGCCCTGTAGAAGGCGGGGTGGAGGTGGAGAGAATGCTGAGGGAATGTGTCGATGAGACCTTGATACGGTGGTGCAGCTCAACACCTGTGAGAGCAGTGTGTATGTTTTGCATTGCTGGGACAAGGCTGCTGATGAGGGACTTGTTTGCAGTGGAGAGGACCTCATTGCCGACAAGAATACGGGTAATATTTGTTACTGGAATGTGAGGGAGAATTGTGACACGGACCCAATGCTGAGCAAATGAAAGGTTGGTTAGTTTTGGTATTAGTTCATTTGGTATGGCAAGGTTGATTGATAGATTTGTGCTGGCGAAAGCTTGGAGAACGAAAGGATCTGCATCGAAGAGCTTCACGCCAGTTATTGTTGTTGTTTGGGCAAGGAACCGGGCAACTTGGGGTGGTGGTGGGAGGTTGTTTGCTAGCCTGCCATAGTTGACACCAATGGCAGCTCCATGCACTGCTGAAAATGTGCGTCATATGGATTGATTGATTTATGCATGCAAATTAAGTTTAATGAAACAGTGAAGTTGTTTTTGAGGTTTGAGAAGTTTACCTTGAATGAAGAAGAAAGCAAAGAGAAAGGTGAATGCAGAGATGGTTGTGGCCATTGTTGATGAGAACTGATCAGGAAGAGGTGAAGGAGAGAGTTGTTAAGAAGAGGATGATCAGGTGCTTTACAAGATACTTTTCTTTGGTTTTGGGTGTTGGAGATGCGTACTCAACTCATCCCTGTTGTTTTTGCGTGACTTTTGAATATTTTTACTTTTGCCTTTTTGTTTTTTGTTTTTGTTTTTGTTTTCTGTTTTTCTGAATTTTAAAACATTGATCCTAAGGAATCCATCGAAACATAAGCAAAGAGGCTGCTAGATTTTTTGGTGTCTACAAGAGGATTTTTTTTTTACAAAATAGATAAACCATATTTATTAGAAATAAGGGACAAGTACAACATAGCTAGAAGACAGAGGCGCCTTCAGACAAGGCTAGATTTTGGTGTCTGGCAAGAGGATTTCATATAAACATTTGAATTTTTATTATTATTATTATTATTATTATTATTATCTATACAATTTATACAAAAATAATATTAAAAGTAATATATAATCTGCTCTTGAGTGTTTTTAATGAATAAATTTAAATTTTTATTACATTTAAGTTTTGTTTATATTGCTTTATAATATCAATAATTGGAAAAATTTAATTACGTTTATTTGTTTTGTCATGATAAATCTCATAAGGCTGCTCGAAATTGATGATATCTGATAGTTTATTATATAAATTGTTTAATCATATATCCATAAAAATTTTTATATAGGGATAGCAAAGACCAGGGTACTCGGTTTTTCGGATTGCAAAAACTCGACTCACATCCTCGGTTTAAATTAGTCTTATATATTGGATATCGGATTCAAATTTAAGTTTTATCGATTTTTATAAAAATTTTTTATATAATAACATTACATAAAAAAATAGATATAATAAACTTATAATTTACAAAAAAAATTAAAATATTATAGTATACTCTACACAACAAAAAATAATAAAAAAACTTTATCAATCCTAAGCGGTGCAAAAAAAAAAAAAGTTTCGGAAGCATCAAATGTCTCATCAATAATGAAGCAAGAGAGAAGATGGGATTGATGAGGACCTGTAGAGAGGAATTAAAAGAAAAACAAATATATTTTAAAGATATTATATTAGGGAATTGGATATATTCTTTTTACTTTTAGCCCATGTAAAATTTAAAATTATATATATATAGCTCTAAAATTGTTTAAATCAAGGATTTGGATTTTTTTTTTATACTTTTAGCTTTTGTAAATATATATATTTAAACCCAGTTTGGATTTGGGTACCCAGTTTTTATTTTCTTTCACCCGTACTCCTTTTGAAGCTTGGAAAGGTATGACTATTGTTAGTTATTTGAGAATATTTAGCTGCATAGCATACTCCATGATAAATTCTCACAATAGACAAAAGTTAGATGATAAATTAGTGAAATGCATATTCATTGGTTATTCAAATGAATCAAAAGTATATAAGTTATATAATCCAGTGAATGGAAAAGTAATAATAAGCAGAGATGTTGTATTCAATGAGGGTGCAAAATGGGATTGGAATACATAAGCAAAAATACAAGAGAGGATTTCAATCGAAGTTGCTGCAGATCCTGTACTCACATCAAGCACTAACAATTCAGATGATGGAACCACACCAAACAATAACAATTTAGATGGTGGACCACACCAAACAACAACAATTCATTAAGTACAAACGACAGTAATTCCTCAGATGGAGAAACTCCAGTTTCAAAGGTCATAACTTTAAAAGAATTATATGAAGAATTATATGAATCTTGTTGCTATGCTTTTACTGTCATGGATCCAATCACCTATGAAGAAGTTGCTTCAAAAAAAATGGCAAGAAGCTATGAAAGAAGAAATCACATCAATTTTGAAAAATAAAACATGGGGACTTTGTGATCTACCAGAAGGAAAGGATACCATTGGCTTAAAATGGATATTCAAAACAAAATTTCATGCAAATGGAACTTCAAAGGCACAAAGCATGGTTAGTGGCAAAGGGGTATTCACATCGGCAAAAAGTGGACTTTGAGGAGTTATTCTCACCAGTTGCAAGGTTGGAAACAGTAAGAGTTCTTCTAGCAATATCATCACAACAACAATGGCCAATTTATCAACTTGATGTGAAAAGTGCTTTTTTGAATGGAGAGGTTCAAGAAGATGTGTTTGTTGATCAACTAGAGGGATTTGTGATTGAAGGAAGTAAAGATAAAGTCTATAAATTAAGGAAGGCTTTATATGGTTTGAAACAAGCTCCAAGAGCTTGGTATAGCAGGATAGATCATTATTTCATACATCATGGGTTTGAACGAAGCGTAAATGAACCCACTTTATACAAGAAGAAGGAGAAAGGAAGCAATGATATGTTACTGGTTTGTTTGTATATTGATGACATTATTTATTTAGGATCCTCGCAATTGTTAATTGATGAGTTTAAAGCATGAATGATGAACACTTTTGAAATGAGTGATATGGGACCAATGCACTATTTTCTTGGGCTGGAAGTGAGACAAGGGCATGAAGGAATATTTGTTAGTAAAAGTAAGTATGCAGAAAATTTATTAAACAAGTTTAACATGCAACAGTGTAAGAAGGCTTTGACTCCGATGAATGCAGAGAAAATTCAAGGCAAAGATGGCAGTGGGAATATAGATGCAAAGATGTACAGAAGCCTAATTGGAGGATTGAATTATTTGGTCTACACCAGACCTGATATTTCATTTTCTGTTAGCATGGTGTCTAGGTACATGAGCAATACTACAAAACTTCACTGTGCTGTAGCCAAGAGAGTGCTGCGCTACATTGCAGGGACAATTAACTTTGGTCTTTGGTATGGAAGAACTTCAAACTTTAAACTAATTGGGTTTACTGACAGCGACTTGGCAAGATTATTAGATGATTGAAGAAGCACTTCAGGAAGTGTGTTTATGCTAGGTACCAGTGCAATTACATGGAGTTCTCAGAAGCAAGAGGTAACTGCGCTTTATCAACAATGGAGACAGAGTATGTAGCGGCTACATCATCAGCATACCAAGCAATATGGTTAAGAAGATTACTTGAAGACATGGGCCAAGTTCAAGTTGAAGCAACTGAGATTTTTTGTGACAGTAGATTAGCAATATCCATAACAAGAAATCCTACAATGCATAGAAGAACTAAGCATATGGATATACGATTTCATTTTATCAGAGGCCTTGTGGCAGATGGGAAGATTATTTTGAAGCATTGTGGAATTGATGAACAATTGGCTGGTGTATTTACAAAGCCACTCCCCATCCACAAACATAATTATTTCAGATATATGTTAATGCAATTATCCAAGTGACAGCCAATGTGGAATGTTGTGAAGCAATTAATTTAGTTTCAGTTGTCAATTATTTGCAGTTATATTAGTGTTGTTTCATGAATGCAACCTTTGACAGAAGGATGCAATTAAAGAGTGTAATTGCTATTATAAATGTCTCAGATTGTAATGAGAATATATTCATTCGTTTTATTAATTAAAAGTTAGTTACATTCTTTGAAATCTCATTCTCTGCAAATAATTCCATTTTCTGTTTTTTACTCTTCAATACTACGCTTTTGTACGTGCAATGTTTCATGGACTTTGCTAAATAATTAAAATATTGTTTTATTAGTCTTTGGGGTTACGGGGTGATGGACATGAGGAAAGTGGGAAGAACCTACCGGGTTGTTTGGTTGAACAAGTTGTGGAATTGAAGTTTGTGACCCTTGTGAGTCTAATTTCACTGCACTTTCACATTTTATTTTTTTTAGAAAAACTCAAAGCGTGAAGCAGAGGCTTTGGGAATTTTTCCACCTTCCCAACACTTTCCTAAAGTAAACATTGGACTCCATCTCTACACGACTCTTTTGAAACCGAACTCCTTGGAAGAATTTTAACTCAAATCATAATATTCAACATAATGCTATTACTTAATTTTCCCAATATATTGAGTTTATTGACAAACTAGCAATAAGTACCGTTCACTTAAAGGAGTTAAAGGATAGACAGATATGGAACTGTATCAGTTATGATAACCTTATAAAAATTTACCATGTGTGTTGAACTAATATGCATGGTAACGCAGGGCCTATCACGTGCGCCTAATATGATATATAAAATACTATAACCCCATAATGATAAATTTTCTGCTATGTAATCCTAGAGGGGTGAAGAATATAACTCCTCCTATAGGAAACCTATAATTAGACCCAATGTACAATACTGGTCTAAGTAAACAATGAATAACCAATGATTTAATTATAGTCCCACACGGAGGTGTTTCATGTTAAATATTGGTTTGATATCTATGTTCATTGGAATGAAGCCAAAATTTGATGTCTTTTAATCCAACGGTCTACATTACTCTATTGTTTATATAAGGTATGTAGAGAGTGGAAAGAGTGAAAAAAGTGCAGAAGAGAGCTTTTGTTCTAGCTTGATTGCATTAAAATAAGATAAAATTTTTGTTTTTGAGATGAAGTTCAGTTTTTAGAACTTGGTAATCCTCTTGTAGCTTTGTACTTATTTCTTGTACTATTGTTATTTCTCGTAATATAGTTAAGCATTGTCCTCCCGCTGATGTAGGTTTGTTTTTTAACCGAATCATGTTAAATTTGGTATCTCTTAATATTGTTTTTGCATGAATGTTTGTATATCCTTCTTGTATTGTTTATTTATTATGCTATTGCTAAGTGTTTTTGATATTGTCCATTAATTGTTTGATGAATTGCTATACTAGTTACGCTCTTTCTCATGTGAAACAGTTCAAACCAGCACCTGCACCCAATTACGTACGGTCAAAGTGAGGAACCACTACATAGTGCAGTGGTTCCCTTCAAATCATAATACTCATGAGTCTAATGCTTCTACCGCATAAATATCCCAGTAAATCGAAGTGCTCTTGCACCTGCTTCACATTCCTGATTTTGATGGAAGAAAATTTTAATTCAGCAAGATACAGCTCGTGGCCTTTGTTTAAAAAAAAAAAGAAAAGAAAAAGAAAAGTAAGATATATACAGCTCGGTCAATTCATCAATGGCGGCTTTTGTTACATGCTTTGGTCCTACAAATTGAGACACTTTTTTCTTAACGCAAGTAATTAGCCTTATTTATATATGACACGAAAAGCCCATTGTCTTAGCTATCATCACATGTAGCAATGGATTATGCCATGTATGTGCTGCTACAACTCGTAATACTATTGTCAGTAGTCCTCATTAATACATCATCATGCAGTGCTTGCATGGAGAGTGAGAGAAGAGCTCTTCTTGAATTTAAGAAACACATAAAAGATCCAAACAACAAGCTGTCATCTTGGGTGATGGGACAAAACTGCTGCTCATGGGAAGGAGTGCATTGTGACAACCTCACCGGCAACATTGTTAGACTGGAGCTCAAGGGTCCGGATCATCAGATATCAAACGAACATTACTTGCAGCTGAGAGGTGAGATCTCTCCATCTTTGCTTCAACTTAGACATTTGAATCATGTTGACCTGAGTGGCAACTTCTTCAATGGAACAAGTATTCCATCATTCATTGGTCAGTTCAAACAGTTGATATACCTCAATCTCTCTAATTCTTACTTTCACGGAGCAATTCCTTCAAGTTTTGGAAATCTATCCAGTTTGCAGACTCTTGACCTCTCATATAATCATGGAATTTATGTTGATGATCCTGCTCATCAATGGCTTTCTCATCTTACATCATTGCAACACTTGGATATGAGTGGTGTCACCTTGCTGGGCAACATGTCTACTAGCTTGTTCCTAGCTCTCAACAAGCTTCCTTCCATAAATGAGCTGCACCTGTCCAGATGTAATTTAGAAAAGCTTCCTCTTTCCTATCCTCATTTCAACTTCACATCTCTATCCATTCTTGATCTCTCTTACAACCATATCAATTTCTTGGGGATTTCCTGGGTGTTCAACATCAACAGCCTTCAATATCTAGACCTCAGTTTCAATGGTTTTCATCAGCTGACCACGTACTGGTCTTCCAGAATGCTAAATGGATATATTGATACTAGCCAACAGAGTGAGATTAACCTACATGAAAGCATAGGCAGTCTTTGTAGCTTGCAAACTCTAGATCTGTCTGGGTTAAATATCAACAAGACACTTGTTGAACTTGGAGGCCTTTTCTCTGGCTGCCTTAAACATAGTCTCACTCATTTGCAATTAAGCTCCACTGATCTTAACGGAGATATACCAGATTGGATTGGGGACATCAAGAATCTCAGGGTTCTTGATCTCTCATATAACTTATTTATCTGGCTCTGTTCCTTCATTCGTAGCAAAACTTGCACAGCTGGAATATATAAATCTTGCTTATAATCGGTTGAGTGGCATTATATCTGAAGAACACTTTACTCAACTAGAGAAATTGGAAACACTTGATATGTCTGGTAGTGCACTGGTTTTCAGAGTGAGTTCTAATTGGGTTCCTCCTTTTCTTCTCAACGAATTAAGAATCAGCACTTCCACAGTTGGTCCTGAATTCCCAGCATGGATTCAGACACAACACAAGTTGAATACACTTGATTTGTCTGAAAATGAAATCTCAAGCACAGTGCCTCATTGGTTGTGGAACTTGACTACTCGCAACCTTGTCCATTTAGACCTCTCTAGTAATCAGATTCAAGGGATGATACCCAAACTCTTAACTTTCTCTCACATTGAACACCTTTATCTTTCTGCTAATTTGTTCTCAGGTCCTTTACCTGATTGGTTGTGTCAAATGAAGGGAATTGTAGCACTTGATATCTCTATAAACCATTTATCAGGTGAACTCCCTAATTGCTGGTCGGATTCATCTGCACTATCATATATAAATTTGGCATACAATAATTTATCTGGAGCTTTACCAAACTCAATTTTTAATCTTCGTAATCTAAAGTCACTACTTTTGAGCCACAATAAATTGTCTGGTGAGCTCCCTGATTCCATGAAGAACAGCAGCCAATTGCTCGCTCTTGATCTTAGCCACAACAACTTCACTGGAGACATACCAACATGGATGGGAGAATGCCTATCATTTTAAACTGTCCTCATGTTAAAGTGGAATGCCTTTGTTAATCACATCCCACAGGAAATTTCTCAACTCAAATATTTACAAATACTTGATTTGTCAAGCAATAATCTCTCGGGTCCTATTCCAAAGAGTTTGAGCAACTTGACTACCATGCAAATGCTTCAAGGAACTTCTGATATTTTGCTCGAATATGGTGGAACAGTGTTCTTGAGTTTTATTTATGATAGATCTCGTATTCGATATGTAAGTTACATGGACTTTTCTAGTAATGAGTTATCAGGGAACATCCCGGAAGAGTTAGGAAATTTGTATGGTCTTCAAAGCTTAAACCTCTCTGGAAATACTTTAGAAGGTGAGATTCCGGACAAATTGGGTAGAATGAAGCAACTGCAATCATTAGACTTATCAAGAAATAAGCTCTCAGGGAGTATACCTGCAACTTTATCAAATTTGACTTTCTTGAGTCTCTTCAATGTATCTTATAACAATTTGTCAGGAAAGATACCATCAGGTAACCAATTCAACACATTCAATGATCCCTCCATTTATGTTGGAAATCATCTTTGTGGATATCCTTTAAGTGACAATTGCACTAAAGATGGTGGAATATTTAAAGAAAAACTAAGTGATGCAATGGATGAAGACGATGGGATGCTATGGATGTACATTGGATCTTTATCAGGGTTTGCAGTGGGATTCTGGACTGTTTGGGGTATTTTAGCATTCAAGAAGAAGTGGAGGTATGCCTATTTCCATTGCATGGACAACTCGTTTGACAAGATTTATGTTTATGTTGCACTGTGCTTCACAAGGATGAGGATCAAGATGATAACAACGAATCATTAGAATGGGCATAAAGGTTATACATATACGTTTCCAATGTTGTATATATTTATATTTCTCCAATGTACTTTTTTTTTTTAATGAAGACTTCTGCTCTCAGTTTATAATTCATATTTAGGGTCCCCTGTGGGAGTTCTGTGTGAGGATTACCTCTCGCTCTCCTTCCAGGGGTTGCAGTGGCGGGGGATTATTCTCAGGAGGTCATTATCTCACTACAAGAAAAGATACTTAGGCATCATGTATCTGAAGTTTAAATTCATAATTAGGCTCGTTCTCCCCTCCAGGAGTTCTGTCTGAGGGTGTTTATCTCACTACACTTTAGATACTTGTGTTCTCTGTCACAATGCTACTGAAGACCTGAATCACCTTTTCCTCAACTGTGAGTTCTCCAAACGTATCTGGGATTTCTTCCACCAAGCTTTAGATTCCATTCCTCCCCCACAGTCAATTCCCTCACTTTGGACCACCTGGCTGCCTTCCCTTATTGCTCAGCACCGAATTCTTTGGGACCTCATTTCCCGCGCTGTTTTGTGGAATATCTGGATTAAACGGAATACTCGTATTTTTCAAATGAATGCTTCACCTCATTATTACATTATTTCTAAAATTGTTATTATGCTTCTTTCTTGGTTTTCAACAGTTGCTGATAGGCACTAGCTTTCACTCAATGAAGCCTCGCACAATATCAAGCGCTCCCTCAACTTTCTCAGCGCTAGAGTTCCTAACCCAGCTGGCGATCATGACCACGGCGATATACAGGAGTAGGGGTCCCTGATTCCCTACTTTACAGGCCTGAGATGCCAGACGGTATTTTCCGCCCGCCTTGCCTTTATCTGTATTTTTTCCTTTTTATTTTATGGTGTTTTGTTGTTTCTTTGCTTTCCATCACTGCTAGTGAGGGTTGACTCTTTCTTTGTACTTCCGTTTTATTTCAATAAATTTGTGGTTTATCCACATTTAAATAAAAAAAAACAACAGAAGAAGAATCAATGAAGCTCGTTGAGGTTGTGCTTGATAGTATCATGCATCTTTCACGGGATCTTTTCTTGTATTATTAGGCTCGCTAGCAACATAAGAAGAATCAATGAAGCTGAGGTTTTGTTTGATAGAAGAAAATGAGTTTATTTTATTTTTGTTTGTTCAAAGATCACAGATAATTAGAGAAGTAACATATTATCAATCTTTAGTTGAATAAATCGGGTGGATTGTAACATTATTAAAAATACTTTTATTTCTTTTCAACCGAATGTTCTCAAAAAACATAGATTAAGTGAGGAGGTTAGGTGAGTTTATTATAAAAGTCCAGCTTAAGCCCCTACACATACAAATGCCACTTTTTTAAGGTACATGATTATAAGGAGTGTTTGGATTTGTTTTGAAGTGATTTTTTTATTTAATTAAAATTTATAACATTTCTGCTTTATTATAAATTTGGAAAATTCTCATTTTTAATTTTAATATATACTTTTATAAAATAAATATTTTGGAGTCACCAACGTGAGAATATTAAGGTTTTAAACTACACTCACATTTTTTATTGCCACTCAAAAAGTTTATCATAGATATATTAAAAGATAGATCAATATCTTTTAATATGGTTTCCACTCAATATTATATTTCATAGAAGCACCGCTATTAAATTTGAAAAGTTTAAAAAACTTTCAAAAAAATTAATATGTTAAAAAATCAATATCTTTTGCATAGAAGGCCTCCTATAAACATGTTTTTACCTTTTCTAACTTTGTAATTAATTTAACCCTCCCCAATATGAGGCCTGGACGAGCTGGCCTGTTTAGGCCGGCTTCCAAATGGGCCTAGAAAAAATCAGCCCAACCCATTCATTTATTTTAGTTGGCAGAACAATTGGGCCCTGCAGGCTGGGCCCAATTGACAGTTCTAATCACCGACCTAACCATGGAAGGGAATACTAATTATAACCCTTAACTTTCTTTACAAACCAAACGTCTTTAATATTTTTAAATCAAATCATAATATTCAGTTACATTATAAGGCTATTACTTAATTTTCCCAATAAATTGAGGTTCTTTTACACTTGTTGCATCACTCCCGTTTTCATGACTTTGTGACTCACTTTCATCAAGCAAGCACGCCTTCAAGATTTTTCCGCTCAAATCATAATACTCAGAGTAGTGCCTCTGCCACTTAATTCTCCTAATTAATCACGTGCATCACATTCTTGGTGTTGATTGAAGAATATTCAAAGTGAGAAATATTCAAATTAGTCAAATATTCATCAACTTGAGTCGACACACGTTTTTTGTAATTCTAGATATAAAAATTTAAAATGCAGTGCACTTAAATTCAGTATTTGATTATTAAAAGGTGGTTTAATTGTCTGTAATTAAAATCATATGTAAGTGAAAATACAATGTAACTGGAAATGATTTATTTCAACTTACATCATTACTGTTTGGTTTGTTGTAACTAAAAATGCTGCAGATATCTTTTATTTGTTTGGTTTGATAATTATCATGTAAGTGAGATGGTGAGATTACTCAAATTATCTATTATTATCATTAATTATTTAATATTTTACCTAAAAATTAATTTAATAAATTATTTATTAATTTTAAAAATATTTAATATTTCTTTAATTTTATTACATGAAAAAATTTATAATTAAATTTTAAAAACACTTACTCTATTAATTATCTTTATAATATTTTTAATTATAAAAAATATTTTTTGATAAAATTATTTAATTATATAAATATTACATTATAAAAATATAATATTTATTTAATTTTAGTGGTAATTGCCAAAAACCCCTTGACAATTTTCTTTATGGACAATTACCCCTCCTAACTTTTAGTATCCTCAAAAAACCCCTTCTTTTTTCTCAACTGATTTTTCAACCCATTATGCATCTAACAGATAGAAACAGAATCAATTAAAATTTTCATGGACAATATTACCCTTGCATGGGATGTTGTGGACAACCAATGCGAAATGACCATCATGCCCATCATGCCCATCATGTAACCACTTTGGCACTTGAGAAGATAAAACCAGAAAATAAACAAGTTTTTTTTAGTATTCATCTTTATTGGCGAAACTTTTTTCCTCTCTTCGGCCTTTCATCTACTTGCAAGAGAGGACCCGCACTTCTTTTCTCTTGTTCTCCAAGCGTTTGATCCCCAAAGATACTGTGTTATGGAGAAAATAGTTACTAGAAGCAAGCTTCCTTAGTACCTATGTTGTCATTCCTCGAACGCAATGAGGTGAACTTTGCTCTCGGCTCATTTCTTTTCTCCTTCTTACCGAGTCTTGGATGCATTCTTTGGCTTTCAATACTGACCTTAGACCTCCACTGTCAACTTAACTTCCTTCTCATGTTGGTAAGCTTCTTTCTTTTTCTAGTTTCTGATCTTCCTTCTTGCTTTAGAAACTATGGATTTCTATTCAAGTCCATGCTCCAACAATGGGAATGGAAGAAGGACCACCTTCGATGGATTCTGATTTCAAGTCCTTGTTCAATGTTGATGGGTCACTGGGCTTACAATAAGTCATTAAGCATTTGTGTTATAGTTTTACCTTATATGTTAATGCATCTCGATTAAGTTTAGTAGCTTTCGCTTTAATAGTTTTGGGTTCTCTGTTTACGAATCACGCTTTTTACGCTTTAATTATCTTGTTTCCGCTTTATCAATCTCGATTTATGTTTAAGTTAACACGCTTTCCGCTTTAATAGTCTTGGTTTCTGTTTAACAACAGTTGTTTTTTTGTTTGTTTAAATTATCTTGTTTCCATTTATCAATCTAGGTTTGTGTTTAAGCTAACGCGCTCATCCATTGCAACATAGATCACATAAAAACGATCACATGGGAAGCAATAATAACCATTCAAATCGATTCTAGCCAAAATCAAACAACCAAAATTACTAACAAATCAATAAAATGATCCAATAAAGATTCGATCTTCAAAGTCAAATACCAAAGCCATCACCAAATCAATTAAACAAAATAGAAAAAACAAAAACAAGAACTTTAGGGAATCGAAACGTAAAAGAGTTACCTTTTCATAGATATATGGATCAATCTCTCCGGCTCCGAGTTGAATGAGGCGGCTTAGAGAAATGATGCCGCCTCCCAGCTTTGCAAAACGAAGAATTAAATGCTCATTTGCATATTACCCCTCAAATCCTCTCTAATTCTCAATTAATTCTTGTTCACAACCTCTCTCTCTTTCTCTATCTCTCTCTTTTTTTGTTTCTTTAGTATTAAATGATCATCTAATTTATCGGATTATTTGCATATTACCCCCTCAAATCCTCTCTAATTCTCAATTAATTTTTGTTCTTTAAACTTTAGACTATTTTACCGTAATCCTTTAAATCATACAAATTTCTATCAATATTTCCCTTTTAATTTAAAAATTATTATCCTCTCAAATCCTCTCTAATTCTTAATTAATCCTTGTTCGGGTTTCAAAATTATCTTTATTTAAAATATGATTTAATAAAATGTGAATTTGAATATGAGTTGTTAGAAGTTGAAGAAGTAAATTAAATATAAAGATAAATTTTTAACGTTTTTACGTTTAACAATAGTTGTTTTTTTGTTTTAAGTTATCTTGTTTCCGCTCTATCAATCACGGTTTCCGTTTAATTTAACACGCTTTCCGTGTAACAATCTCGATCATCGTTTAAGTTTACTCATTTATATTTATCTAATTACGTTAAAGCACATTGTTAAATGTTTTTACTTTTTAATTTGTTGGGTTTCAATAGTTTTACAATATATGTTAATGCGTATCTGATTAAGTTTAGTAGTTTGTGTTTAATAGTTTTTGGTTTCTATTTATGAATACATTTTTTTACATTTAACAATAGTTTTTTTGGTTTAGGTTATCTTGTTTACGTTTAAGTTAACACGCTTTCCGCTTAATAATCTTGGTTTCGTTTAATAGTAATTATTTTTTTGTTTAAATTACCTTGTTTCGCTTTAATTATCCTGGATTTGTGTTTTAAGCTAACGTGTTCCCAACAATCGACCCCATGGTAAACATTCCAACAATTTCAAATTTATCTATACAAAAAAATGGACATAAATCGGATGAATAGGAATTAAAAAAAGACACACACATGTACTAATTCAAAATCTCCAAGGGGATCGACATAAGCCCTAAATCGGTCCTCCATCTCAAGCCTCTTCCTTCCTCTCTTACAAAACACCTCATACCTCTCACCCTCCTCATCCTCCTTCCGCCCCATCAGATTTCTTCGGTTCTCCAAAGCACAGCACATCCCCCATCGGTATATCGATCATTGCCGGTCTCTTCCTCTTCAAGGCCGAGCCGAGGCCAAGCGAGCCTTTCCCACCCGACTCCGCCGCCAAACTAGAAAGCAAATCCAAAGAATCCATAGCAATAGAAGGCGGTGATGAAAACGATCGAAGCCCACTAGAGATGCACGGTAAGGCTTAAGGTCTTCCAAAAAAATGCTTAAAAAGAAGGAAAAAAAAACTGGGTGATTTGATGGTGAAAAATACAATTTTCAAAAGGATGATGTGTTTTTTTCCACTATTGCCAAGGGTAAAGATGGAATTTAATTAAATGAGCTGGACATAATGAGTTGCAGGGGGAAAATTGAAGTGAAACAAAACAGAAGGGTTGTATGGCAAATTCAGAAATCAGAGGGGCTGTTTGGGAAGTTTTGAAACTGTTAGGGGTAAAAAATAATTTTCCCTTAATTTTATTACTTAAAAAAATTATAATTAATTTTAAAATAATATAATATTTTAAATTAAATTTTTTTTAATAACAATATTTAACTATATAAATATTTTTTTTGAAAATGTGAATAAACCACATACATTAACTATATAAATATTGTTTTATAAAAATATTTAATATTTTTAAATTTTATTACATAAAAATATTTTATAATTAAATTTTAAAAAATTACTTTATTAAATATGTTTATAATGAAATATGAGATGAATATGATGATGAGTGGATACTACTTATATTACTGCATTTTAACTTATAACAAATTTTGTTGTAAGTTTAAATGCCGCAAACACTAAATTGTAAAACATTTTACATTTAAAATTCATTTCCAGCAAACCAAGGTTCAAAACAACCATCAGAAGTGGAGAACAGAAAGCGCTAAAAGCAGGAAAACAGCAACAGGTGGCGGGCATAGCTGAAGGAGTCCGAATATCGCCACGAGATGGACCCCAATTGAAAATCTTTTATATACCAAATTTTTTTATATCATTTTAATAATTTCAAGAACAGTGTTAATTTATTTAAATTTTAATTTTATTATGAAATTAGTTATTAAATTTGTTAGTATATTTATTAAAAAAAATTATATTTTGTAATTTTTAAATTTATTAGTTATTAAATTAATTATTAAATTTTATAATTTTTCACTCAATAAAAAATATCCATAAATGTTTAAAAATACTTGTTTTTTCCTTAATTGATCACATGTGAAGAAACCTAAAAGTAATGAATTTGGTTTTATAGCCAAACTAGCTGTAAAATCAAATCTCATATTCTGAGTCATGTGGACTTTTAGAATTTTGTGAATCAAACCGTCAATTTTTTTTTTGAAAAAGTGGATAAACCACATTCATTAAAACATGACAAACCGTCAATTTTTAAAAACTCAGTAATTTAAGTTACATGAAATTTCAAAACCTTTCAAACAAACACTATCTTTAATCAAGCAGCCCTTTTTTCAGATTTTTTAGTCAAATCATAATACTCCGTGTGGTGCCTCGGCCACTTAATTCTCCCCCATTAATTAGGTGCATCACATTGTTGATGTTGATGCAAGCACATTCTAAATGTGAGAAGCATGCAGATCAATCAAATACTCATCAACTTAAGTCAACACACTTTTTCTTAACGCTTCGTTCCCATGGAACAAAAACAAACAATCCACTTGAGTCCACAGACTTTTTCTCAACTTGAGTCAACATACTTTATTCACATAGCCATTAGCATTATTTATAGTCTATAAATAAATGGTTTCCATCATGCATTAATTATTTGGAAGTAGAAAAGAAAAAACTCACTACCTTATAAACTACCAAGCCTACCATCTCAAGTAGCAGGGATAATTTTTTGGAAGGTCACCCACCTTTCATATTTTTGCAAATTGGTCACCCAACTTTAATTTGAAGTTTTTTGGTCACTCGGTTTTCGATTTTTATCACACCGGCAGGTCATCCGGTCTTTTCCCGCCCCTCTTTGCTTACGTGGCTGCCGGAGAGAGTGAGTCGGTGCATACGTCTGTTGGATGGCTTAGGCTGGACACGCTTCGTCAAGTGAAGCTCGCCGGTGATGCAGCGCTGCGCCACGTCATCGCGAAGGGGCACCCGCGTCGACTCCTTCTTCTCCAAGAGGTCAGCTTCTTCTTCTCCAAGCATTGACAATGGGAAGACAAAGAGTGAAGAAGTCGACTTCTTCTTCTCCAAGGATTGACATTGGGAAGCGACGATGAACAAGTGAAGGCTAGATCGAGTACGTTAACTAGGGAGTGAATCTTGAGCGTGTGTGTGTGTGTGTGTGTGTGTGTGTGTTTTTTATGCCCTAGCTGTGAAGTTTAGATTCCCGTGTGTTTTCAATGTAAATAATTGGAAAGAACGAAGATTGGATTCATTTAATCCTTGTTAAAACCCTAGCTGAGAAGTTTAGTTTTTGTGTAATCCTTTGTAAAACCCTAGCTGCGTAATAGTGCTCTAGTGCATCAACACCTGTTGGTCTTCTTTCCCAGTTCACCGCCATTGCTGTGAAGAAAACTTCACTCGATCACACCTTGCTATGGTTGCAATGTTGCGTGATTGCTCAATGTTGGGACAATATTAGGATGGAGTTTAGCAAGCCCTAAACTATGGAGAAGAAAGCTGCCTATTTGGTCAAGTCTTGTCCACAGTCCATCTCTCGGGAAAGAAGGAGCTGACGTGGCGCCCCTTCGCGTGACGTGGCGTGCGCTACTTCAGCTGGCGAGCTTCACTTGACGTGGCGTGTCCAACTATGCCATCCAGCGTGCCAGGAGAAGCCTGACTCACTCTCTCCGGCAGCCACATAAGCAAAGGTGGGCGGAAAAAGACCGAGTGACCTGCCGGTGTGATAAAATCGAAACTGAGTGACCAAAAAACTTTAAATTAAAGCTGGGTGACCAATTTGCAAAAAGATGAAAGGTTGGTGACCTTCCAAAAAATTAACCCCAAGTAGCAACATGAATATGTTGCTGCTACTTGTAATACTAGTGATAGTAGAACTCATTAGTGGATCTTCATGCAGTGCTTGCATTGAGAGTGAGAGAAGAGCTCTTCTTGAATTCAAGAAACACATCCAAGATCCAAGCAACAAACTCTCATCTTGGGTGAGTGGACAAGACTGCTGCTCATGGGATGGAGTGCATTGTGATAACCTCACCGGCAACATTGTTAGACTGGAGCTCAAGGGTCCGGATCAGACATCAATCGAACATTTCTTGGAGCTGAGAGGTGAGATCTCTCCATCTTTGCTTCAACTTCAACATTTGAATCATCTTGACTTGAGTGCCAACTTCTTCAATGGAACAAGTATCCCATCATTCTGTTAGAAGAAGGATGAATGAAAGAAAGAAGGAGTGGATCAATACTCATTTCATATGTATAGAATAAGTGTGATCAGAGGGGCTTCATATAGAAGCTAAGTATACAGGTATACGCAAGTATATACATACATACATCTAATATACATACACATAGCTAACACCCCTCAAACTCAAGGCGGATCATGTGTCTTGAGTTTGGACAACTATAAATAGATCTTGATCACGTTATGCGGGCTTTGGTGAAAAAAATCGACCACCGAACCTCGGTAGGAAGATAATGAAAGCGACACGATGATGAGTACGGGGCGGTGACAACGAGTGAAGTGTGCATCCACACCAATGTGTTTGGTTAGCTCATGCTTGACCGGATCGGCGACAATGATCGAAGGGGCTCTGTACTATCACGGTGAATAGGTATAGGGAGAATGAATCGAGTCACCAAAATCCTCTAGAATGGAGCGAATCCAAAGCACCTCTGCACATGAGAGAAGCCAAAGCACGAACCTCGGCCTCAGACTTTGGACTTGGCAATAGTGCATTGTTTCTTAGTCTTCAAACAACAAGTGAAGACCCAAGAAAGATACGAGTGGCGATGTGAGACCCTATCATCGGGGAGCTGGCCCAAGTAGCATCAGAGTAGGCCTGTAGCTGAAGAGTGGACTGGTGTGAGTAGAACAAGCCACGCGAGACAGTGCCACGAAGATATCGCAGGACCCGAAGTAGATTTCCATAATGAGCGATGGGTGGGAGCCGCAACAAAGTCGGCGAGAATGTGCCGGGCATGAGAGATGTCGGGACGGGTGGCGAGCAAGGTATACCAAGCTACCAACAAGATGCCCGAGTAGCGAGTAGGATCGGTAATGAGTCCCATCGAAGCACGAGGCTGCAAATGCAACTCCATCGATTGTGCGGCAGATGCGAGTGTCGGTCGAGCCGAGGCGAGCAGAAGATCAAGAGTGTATGACTGGCTGAGATAATCGATAACCATCAAGATGAGATGTGATCTCGATACCCGAGAAAATATGAAGCGGACCCTAGATCGAGTCATCGAAGGTCTCACACGGTTTACGCTTCACAAAAAGTAATATGAGCGAGAATCATCACCGATGAAGAATCATATCATCCACATACGAAGAAGAATGGTCCGGCCACGGGTGAAGAATGAATAAAAGGCTGCCGGATCATGGATGCTCGGAGTAAATCCAGTGACCTCAACAATCAGATCTTGACTCTCAAACCCGAGCACGAGGAGCACGCTGGGACCATAGAGGCGCGACGAAGGCGACAAACGGATCCCGGAGGCACACGAAGGCCGGGGAGGGGAGTCGTGTAGACTTCCTCTTCGGGTCCCCATGAAGAAAGCGTTCTTCACATCAAGGCGATGAAGAACCCACCGACGAAACAGCAATGACAGCAACTAATGTACGAAGCGAGTGTGCATGTGAGCTCCAAGGGCAAAAGTCTCCTCATAGTCACGACCATACTCTTCTTTGAAAACCACGAGCAACAAGGACGCGCTTTATAGCGCTCGAGAGATCCATCGAATCGGGTCTTCACCCGATAAATCCCAGTGACAAGTAATAGGAATGGCATGGGCAGGGAGAGGGACAATATCCCATGTGTGAGTCCGAGATAAGGCATCAAGCTCCTCAGCCGTGGCGGGTCCCACTCGTGGGATCGAACCGCTCTCCAGAGGTGCACGGCTCAATGACTATCCGAGATACTAGTGCTAGAAGAAGCATAACAGCAAAGTGTGGATGTAAAGTGGATCCATCTCGTAAAAAGTAAGGAGGAGAGGATACCTCGTGAGCCGGATCAATAGTGGGGGAGGCGTCGAGAGGACCCGGACTGGTGGAGTCGCGATGGGATCTCGACGATGGTAAAGGAAACGAATCAGGGCGGGTGAGGCGGGGAGGGAGTGAAGAAGAGAGTGAGACACGGATGGGAGATTCAATCGGATAGTGTAGAAGGAGGATCAAGAGAGAGTGACTAAGAAGCTCGGAGAAGGGAGGGAGAGGAGATGAAGGCACAAGGGAAGTATTTGCAGGGGAAAAAGGAGGGAAAAGAAAAGAGAGAGGAACCGAAGGAGAGGGAGACTCAGTGGAAGAAGGAGAGGTATAAAAGAGGTTGTCTTCATCAAATGTGACATCTCGAGAGACACGAATACGACGGGTAACAGGATCATAGCAACGGTAACCTTTATGCTCAAGGCTATATCCCAGAAAAACACAAGAGACAGACTGGGCGGTGAGCTTGGTCCGTTCCCGAGGTGAGAGCAAAACAAAACAGCGACAACCAAAAACACGAAGATGATCATAGCGAGGAGGTGTGCCATGAAGACACTCTCCCGGGCTGCGATCATGGAGATAAGATGAAGGCTGAAGGTTAATTAGATAGACAGCCGTACTAACAGCATCAGCCCAAAAATGAGGAGGAAGAAAAGCACCAAGAAGAAGGGCACGAGCTGTCTCTAAGATATGACGATGCTTGCGTTCTGCTACCCCATTCTGAGGATGGGCCCCAGGACAAGATAACTGAGGCAAGGTGCCCTCAGAGGACAAAAAGGCACGAAAAGCGTGAGAAATGTATTCACTGACAGGATCGAAAGATCTTGATCGAGGCAAAGCAACCGGGTGTGAACCATGGCTATAAAAAGATCGATAAATAGACAATAACTGACCACGATTATGCATAAAGTAGATCCAAGTAAAGCGAGTGTAGTCATCAATAAAAATAACATAGTAGCGGTTACCTCCTTTAGAAACAAAAGGAGCGGGACCCCAAACATCAGAATGAATAAGTTCGATGAGCGTAGTCCCGAGATACACTCATAGGATAAGGACGTTGAATCATTTACCAAGCTTACGACCAAGACAGACAACATCGAGAGGAAGGAGGAGACGGCTCCTAGGGACGCCAAGACGAACAAGATGACGAGTGACGCAGAGTGACACAAATGACCAAGACGATGATGCCACAAATGAGGAGATAAGACGGTAGTATGACAGTGATGAACGGCAGTAGAAGGGAGATAGATAGGTAAGAGTATCTAACACATAGACTCCATCATGGCAGCGGCAACCCAATCACCTTCCCTACTTTGATCCCGCATACCCGACATGAGGTATAGTCAAAAATAACCTCGATACCCATAATCGATGAAGTCGACTCAATGTATATAAGGTTCATAGATAAACGAGGAACATGAGATACGTATGGAATAGAGAATAAAGTAGAAGAAAAATAGCCATGAGATGAGATAGAAGCAAAGGTGCCATCGATAGAACACGCATGTAATATGTGTAATGGTGGACGGAATGACGAAGATAAGTGGCATCGAGAGTCATGTGAAGAGAAGCACCGTAATCAAGAAGCCGGAGAGGACAGAACTACCCTGGAGCGAAGGAGGAACCTCGAATGACCGACTGCATGACCGATGAGAGTCTGCGAGATGAGATCGCGGAAATCATGCGAAACATCGCCAACAACTGATGATCGGCAGGTGACAGAGAAGAAGAAGATGATGGAGCGATCGGAGAGCCTGAGCAGTAATGTGCACTGGCAGCGGGAGTGAGGCAGCAGAAGAGGTGGTGAAGGACATGACGTGGAAGTCCACGCCGCTTTCTTCCGACACTCACGCCAAGACGACCAAACATGCCACGAGAGCGACAAATCACGATGCGCTTTCGGGCCGTAGAGGAAGAAGGCCGAGGTGAGAAGAAGGTGCTTCGGGGTCTAGGGAGATGAAAAACGAAGATAGTAGGAAGGCGAGGGACAAGAAGGGCACTACCTCGTAATGGAAGCCCGAGACGGGTTTCCCTCAGACACGAACAAAAAGTGAAAAGCATCATCCAAAGAGTAGACCGAGGGGGCATGTGCAAAGAATCGAGCCCGAGTTTGCTCAAACTCGTGATCTAAGACGCATAATGAACTCATACATCTCGCAGTGTCTCATCATGAGTACGGCGACGTGAGCAAGACTCAGAACAAGTAAGGATCTGGGCAGCATGAGCAGCACAATAAGGAGGAGTCAAAGCATCAATCTGACGCCATAAGGCACAATACCGACTATAGAACCGGGTCGACGAGATCCTCGCCTCAAGACTAGAGAGAGTCTCGATATAGAGTGTAAAGTTGCACTCGATCGAACCACGAAAGAGCGACGCTCAAGATAATCCCACATCTCCCGAGCAAAGGGGGAAGGTCAGCTAATCCGAGTCACGAATATCAATAGCGATCGATCCGACTGATCATCATCTTAGTCAGAGAATCGCTGCCAGCCCCATTTCTCAAACCGGCCGCTTCAAAGACCGTGAGAAGAACAGAGGCCCTCGGGGATGGAGATGGTGTCGTGAATAGAAGGAGCAGAGGGAAAGCATACGATTTGCAGTCAAACATGACGGAAGAACGCGAATGCCATCGAGAATTCGCTCGAGAGTGAGCCGCCATGCAATATAGTTGGTGCCATCAAGTACAACATCGAATCGATGGAGATTGCGACGACGCATATCAGATGGCACCCCACTAAATCCATAGTCATCCATATTAATTATATATATAATAATAAGATTGTCACACGTGTACAGTAACAATAAACTCAATGTAGTTGCTTTTGAGGACAGAGAGCCACTTGATCTTGGCATCATATGCTTGGAAAAAGGCATAAAGCCTTGATTCAAGGAATTTGAGAAGAGATGGCTGCCTACCGAACATCATCTTCCCATGAGCGACGGCGATCAAAGATCATCTTCCGCGTGAGTGATGAGCCGGGGCGTGGCGCTGGAGGTCGGAGCCGGCAGGTGGCGGCGAGATGTCGAGATGGCGCTGAAGGTCGAGAGGCCGGGCGCAGTCAGAGGTCTCCTGGGCCGCGCGACTGGGAGGCGGGCGCAGGCGACGGGCAGCGGTCGCGGAGTCGGGGCGCGGCAGTCGGGGACGCGGGTGAGGTGTAGCTGGGAGGGGGAGCGGGGCGCAGGCAGGGGGACGCAGCGGGCCGAGCTGGGATGGGGGCGAGTGGCGGCCGGGTCGGGGGCACGCACGTCGCGAAAAGTGTACTACGTGGGGGACGGGGTGGGGGACATGAGCTGGAGGGGGCGGAGCTGGGGTACGTACTGCTTTATGGAGTCGAGGGCCTCGTATTTTAATGTATGAATGAGGGGATGGAAAAAGAAGAGGTATAAGAAAAAGAAGGAAAAAGGAAGGGACGGGCCGTGAGAGATGGTCGGAGAGATGGCCGGAGAAGATGGCCGGAGAAAAACCTAGTCTGATACCATGTTAGAAGAAGGATGAATGAAAGAAAGAAGGAGTGGATCAATACTCATTTCATATGTATGGAATAAGTGTGATCGTGAGGGGCTTCATATAGAAGCTAAGTATACAGGTATACGCAAGTATATACATACATACATCTAATATACATACACATAGCTAACAAAGTATACACATGGTAAAGAAAAACAAAGAAAGAAAAACAAGATATTTTTATTTATGGCATTAATGAAAATAACCGGAGAAGTACATATAAATTCATGTAGTAACTAGAGTGGCTTTATACCCCGTGATTCAGAGTGATGGGACTTGATCAAGGCAATTTTGAAAATTGGGAAAGTTTTTACCGCATCATTTTTCAAGCTCTTCTTGGCACCCCAATTACTCATAGATTCTTACTAAATTGGCAATATCTATTTGATTTCAAGGATAGAGTTGATCTCTCTCCTCTAGAAATTCCTTTTCACCAATCGGATGAAATTAAGAACGTTGTGTTTGGTTTAATGCGGATAAGGCCCCCGGCCCAGATGGTTTCCCAATATTCTTCTTCCAAAAACACTGGAATTTCATTCAAGAGGACCTTATTAAACTTTGTGGTGACTTTTATAACGGCTCTATTAACTTTGAACGCATTAATTGGGTCCACATTGCTCTTATTGCCAAAACTAAATCTCCAACTCGAGGCCTCTCGATTTCGTGACTCCATCAGCCTCATAAAACTCTACTTGCAAAAATCATCTCAAAGATTCTCGCCTCAAGATTAAGTCAAGTGATTAATTCCCCTAGTTGATGATTCTCAACTGGATTCATCAAGGGCGTATGCATTGTCGATAACATTATTGCCGCCCAGAAGTGATCTTTAATCTTCAAAAAAAAGAAAGTTCTTGGCTTTGCTTTTAAAATCGATTTTGCGAAAGCCTTTGACTCACTAGACTGGAATTTCCTCCTGGAGATTCTAGCAAAGAAGAGGCTTTTTGGCAATCGTTGGTTTAATTGGATTCATACCATTCTCAACTCGCTAAAACACAAATTCTTATCAATGGGACTACCCTAAGGGTATATTTGTCTAAAAGGGGCTTACGACAAGGCGATCCTCTTTCACCCTCCTTTTTGCCCCTAGCAGATGACACCCTTAGTGCTATGTTCAACCATGCTATCAAATCCAAAGTGTTGATTGGTGTCCAAATTGATCAGTTAAATAGCATCTGTCATTTACAATATGCAGATGACTTAATCATTTTTTCAGCTGGTGGACACGATGATCTTCGAATAATCAAACTAATACTTTATCTATATGAAGGTTGTTCTGGTCTATCTATTAATTATTCGAAGAGTTGCTTGTATTCCACAAATTATAGTTTTCAACCACACCTTTCCTCTGCAAGAATTCTTAATTGCAGTAGGGATTGTCTTCCAATTACATACCTAGGTGTCCCTCTTTCTGGAAGAAGGCCTAGATGACTTGACTGGGAAAATCTTATTGAAGTTGTCCGATCTAGACTCACACCCTGGAAATCATTATACCTTTCTCTGGAGGTCGCTCTTACCCTCATTAACTCGCCTTATCAACACTCCCAGCTTTATTGGATGTCGGTATTCAAGCTCCCAGCCTGGGTCATCCATGAGATGGATAAGATTAGGAGAGACTTCTTATGGAAAGGACCGGATCTTGGCCCAAAGGGAATCAGACTGATTGCTTGGAAAAGGATTTGTCGTCCTCGTAATATGGGTGGCTGGGGAATTCTTGATCTTCAGGAGTTCAACAAAGCTTTACTTGGAAAATGGTGGTGGAAGATCACAACTATACATAACTCTTGTTGGTCCAAAATCATCAAGGCCAACTACCCTATTATCGGATCTCCTGATTTCTTATTTCAACACCCACCAAGAAATAAATCCTTCTTTTGGGCAGGAGTTAACACCATTCTACCTTCCTTCCGATCATGCATCAATTTTCAAGAGAACTCTTATTCCTGGCCTTTTGAAAAAAAAGGTGTTTTCTCTGTTAAATCCTTCTACATGTTCTTAATTGATGGAGGTCTTCGCAACCAACTTTACTCTCATTTCTGGAAAATCAAATCTCCAAGCAAAATTACTTTATTTTGTTGGCTGGTCAGGGAAAATAAAATTCTTACCCTTGATAATATTTTCAATAAGGGTTGCAATCCAAATGCTACTGACACATGCTTTCTTTGTCATAATAGCTCGGAAACAGATGGGAACACCCTGTTTTCTTGATTAGTATTTATGCATAGAGCTTAATTTTGTCCTTTTTAGACAAATTCTCACAACTTAGTCTTAACCCTTCCTCAAGATCCATTATTTGGACCGACTCGATCCCCTTTCGACCTCTTCTCTTAGGAACCTGTGGGACCTCTGTTCTAGAGTCATCATCTGGAATATCTGGCTTGAGCTAAACAATCGGATTTTTAACTTTACTTGTTCTTCTATTTTTACAATTTTATACAAGTCCGCTAATATGCTACTTTCCTAGCTTTCAACAAATTCTGAGTCGCATCAATAGGAAATCTCGAGGCCTCGCAGAGGATCAAGCGCTCCCTCAACTTCCCTTGAACACTAGACCTTCAGATTTTTATCTGGGCGATTCGGGCGAACACCGCCGATCCAGAGTAGTTCCCTTCCTGTAGCTGGGCAAGCCTGTGTCTCCAGATGGTAGCCTTCGCCTGTCCAGCTTGCTTTCTTTTAGCTTCTATTTTCACGTTGTTGTTCGCAGACCGCCTATTTTACTCATCTCGTGGAGGATTTCCGCGCTCTTCTCTTTTAGTTCTTTGTTCGTCGCCTTTTTCCCCTTTGTGTTTCCATATTCCTTCTTTCTGCAATAAATCGCTGGTTTATCCACTTTTTATCACTAACTAGAGTGGCTTTTATTTAAAGCTAGTTATACAAATGACAGCTTTAGAAGCAAATAGTACTCTACCACTAATTACATTGATTTCATCACAACCAAAGCCCTTTTGATTTTGGATACAGTGACTATTATTTTTACGTACATCATATCATACATGTGGTCCAAAAACCTAAAATAAAAGTGCCTCCAATCTTTTTTGAATAGTAGTATTCCCCACACTATCCAAAACCCAATAACAAATCCTGACATCAAACCAATGTAAAACCAAATAGGCAGATCATCTTTATCATCTTCATCTTCTTGATCATCAACATGGCTATTTGATTTTGGCTCATCACTTGTGCAATTCTTACTTAGAGGAGCTCCACAAAGATTAATATTACCAAAGATAAATAGATGGATCATTGAAAGTGGTCAATTGGCTCAATATGATTTTTTCCACATAAGTTATTGTGTGATAGATTTAAGCTTTCTAAAAATGTAAATGGTGAAAGACTCTAGGAGGAATTGGTCCGATGAGCTTATTTCTCAGAGAGATCGAGATTCCAATGATTGCATTAGACCAATCATCATCCGGATCTCACCCGACAAATTATTACATGGATAAATCCAAATTTTGTAATCCAACTAGGTTGACTATTTCTTTTGGGATTTGGCCTCGATGCATTATTTGCCAAGAGAGATCTATAAATTTGAGAGATGAAAGAGTGACTCAAATTGGAGTTCCATTCCTTTTGTTGACACGGTAATCATAACCACAAGCACTTCTGATATTTTAATGGAAAACTTTGCTCCACCATGCATACTAGAATTTATCATGCTTGTGAAGTTGCCATATGATGGTGGTATGCTCCAGTAAATAAGTTGTGGGAAAGATCTATGAAGTGACATGAGATTGGATAATAGAGGCAAGTTACCTTAGAAATTATTTTCAAGGTCAAGATCATCAATGAAGTCATGGTTTCTCCCACCCAACTA
>NC_052481.1:20944994-20962552 GCF_009730915.1 Dioscorea cayenensis subsp. rotundata | reverse complement strand
TATGCAAGCAGTGCATGATGATTTACTAAAGAGTTTTACTAATCACTAGTATTATGAGTAGCAGCACCAAAACGAATGGCACCGCTAGTCATTGCTACTTGTGATATATGGTTTAGCAAAAGATGATGAGCTTTCTTTTCTATCTCTCATCTCAATGATGGAAACTAAGTTAGGTATAAATAGGGCTAATTACTAATTTGATTTTAATGTTTTTCTTCCATGTGAATCAAGCATTAGCAAAAAGTGTTTGCTTTTATTAAAAGGAAAAATCATGAGGACCAATCCAAAGTGGTGGAAGCTGCAATCTGCTAAAAACCACTACTTCCACGATTTTCTGCTTTTTATAAAAATCAAAAACGTGAAAGTTCAGCGAACTCAAATTTCACTAGGTCACTAATAACTTCTTAGTCCTTGGTATTGGTGTGAAACTTTAACTAGGTTTAATTTCACACTTTCCTCACGTGCATCACCCCATGACCCCAAGTCTACCCCCTCACGAAAAACACATCATATGATTATTTTAATCTTTAACAATATCCACTAAATATTGCACAAAACGCATACCATCAGCTACCTTCTATTGTTGGAATCTCAACTCCTGGTCCCTCCTAATCATTTGTTTTCAGCGTAAATATATGTATATACATATATTTCAATAAAAATATAAGTCTCTTTTTATGTTGTTTATCCACTTTTCGATATATGATATATATATATATATCACACACACACATCATATAATTGAGATCAATCAGATTGAATATTTCTGTGCAACACTAAAGTGCCTAAATCTGACAAAATTTAAACTAGATGACATCAAAAATATAAAGTGAGAGGCCACGGCTCAAATCTCTCCCCAACAAAGACTGCTCTACTATCACTCATACAATCGCTCACCCGTGATTCATATACTATTCTCATAATCGTATATATACTATACATCCTGCCCAAGACTCGCTTAGTGATCGCATTATATTCATATGCCATTATTGCCTATTATTCAGTAGACTTTTAGGATTAGATCTGAAGAACTTTTTGTGTGGATTTATGCAATTTATTTAAAAATTGGATATTAAATTAAAAAGCAAAAGAAATATAGATGTACACTGATAAAGAAAAAAGAAATTTTTTCAAAAATAAAATAAAAAGAAAATGTGGAGATGAAAAAGAGGGGAGGAAACACGCACAAAACACCAAATAAAGGTCCTTGGCCACCATGACCAAGAGATCAACATCATTTACCCCCTGAATGGCACCCACCCCTGACTCAGACTATTGAGTTAGATAGATCCCTAAGTTCCCGCACTCTCCAAGATCTCCTATATCACCTTGATGGGATCACATAAAGATTAACCTTCACTGAGCTAGCTTTAGCTCTCTTTGACAGGGGAGCTGCAAACATCCATAATAGAAATAGATTATTAATTTTAAAGAAGATTGACAATGGTGGTAGAGCCGTATAATGGCCCTATATAGGATATGTCCACGTTGCTTTTTGCAGGGCCATGGCATTGCATCTCCATGAGCTCTCAAAGGTCCCGAAAGGTGCTCGCTATTTGGGAAAGCCCTAGTATGCACCCGGAGTGGTTCCAAATACAATCGGCAAAAAGGATATTAAAAAAGATGATCCACGGTTTTTGATACACCATGTGGCTCAAAATGCAAGTGCAAATTGGGAGCTTGATACTTTCTTAGTTGCAAATTTTGATAAATATCTTGAGCAGTATCGCACTATGGCCAATTTTCTATTCGAAAGATCTAACTCAATCTGTATCATTTTTGGCTTATCTAAGCTTTCAACTTAATTTCACTGGAAGGGTACCAAGGAGTTTATGGGAGGAATTTGATAATGTGACTGCTAGAATTGCCTCGTTATTTATTGACAGATACATGCCACATCATTGACAGTACCCACGTGGTCACCATTATGCAAATCAATAATGTATATGTGTATATAATAGGTAGTCAGCATTGACATTGTTGATGTGACGCGGCACGTACATGTTAGCATATGAGTGACAACTAATTGTTGTTAACTAGCAATCTCGATAGCTACATCATCAAATTCATCTTGAAAACCCCTTGGTACCTTCCCTATGAATACAAATTGAAATTCGAACCTGAAAACGATACAAATCAAGCTTAACGCTCAAAGTTAAAATTACCTATAGTACCGTACCCACTAAAGATATTTGCCCTGCAAGGTTTTCCATCGCTAACATCTTGTTATCCCATATTAACTAGGTAAAGATACTAATTTTTGAGGGACAAGCAAACCAATATAAGCGGAGTGACCTTGGTTTGTACATTTCATTGAAAAATAAAACAAGAGTTAAATTTCAGTTAAATAAAATAAGCATATATATATATATATTTAGTATATTTTTCTTTTTAACTCAAAAATATTATCAAGAAATTTAGTTAGGACAATAAGTTTTGGAATTTTATTTTAGATTTAATTGTAACTTCAAAAACTACATTAGCTTGTGAAAGTAGATGGCTGTCTTCCACTTTAGTAACCTCAAAGCCCAATAAATAGTTTAATTTGCCCAAGTCTTTCGCCTCAAACTTTCGATAAAAATTTAATTTTAGCATGTGAATGAATGCAAAGTCATCTCCTATAATGACCAATATTATTCATACACGAAAACAAGAAAGTTGTCCCTGGTTGAAATATGTCAAAAGGAACAAGGCATGATCATCTGAACTAGAAGAAAAACCAAGACTAGCAGTAGTGAGCTACATTCAGCCAACGAAGCACTGGGTGTTTGTTTGAAGTCTATATAATGCCGCTTTGAAGTTGACACAATGGCTGAGAGGGATGATCAACTTAATGGAAAGGTTACAGTGAAGCAATTTTGACATTCATTTAGTAGAGTTGCCACTAATGTCCTCTAGTTACTGCTGTCAAAAAGGTATTATTGTATTAATAGAAGTGAAGCGAGCACCAGGAGCCAAAACTTCTCTTAATTAATCCCATATTCTTGTGTAAAGCATCTAGCAACAAGTCGAGCTTTGTATTGGTTAATGGAGTTATCAATACAAGTTTTAATTTTGTAAATCCATTTATTGCCAACGCTTAGGCTTTTTGAAACAGTAATCACACCCAAATCTCATGTATGCATTTACTCAAAAAGAGTTTGCAACTCCTCTGCATTGTAAATTTTGTAAAACCACTTCCAAATAATTTCGGATTTTTGTTTTAGGTTTATTTCTTTCATTTTGAGTTTTTACATGAATGTAAGAGAATATATATAAGAACACAACACAAGAACCACAATCAGTAGATCCTAATATGATAGATGCTTCAATACTCCAGTGGCACTATTCTAATGTATCACATACCCAACAGATAACATGTGAATATTTTTTGGCTAAGGAATTGAAATTAAAAATCTTGTACAACTTACGATTTTACATTTAAATAAAGTAAACTGTAAACCTTATACTTACTCGATATTCAACTGTCGACTGTCTAGATCTATTCCAAAATTCAAATTCTTAAACAAGGTAGGCTCCCCCGGATAACCGAATGATGCATCACTGCAAACAAATAGAAGGTAACAACCAAGTTCAAATCAGCACTTAGTTAGAGACATTGAGTAAGCAGAAAAAAGAATTTCAAGTTCAACCATAAGCAAGCAAATAATATCAATGAACAAGAAGAAAGAAAGCAGAAGAAGTTACTTGCTCAGAGGCCCACCAATTCAATGTAGAAAGGTCACTTCAATTAGAAGTTTGAATAACAATATATTCGCAGATAAGACAATCCCTTTTCAAATACTTAGTAGTTTCTCTTCTTTTCATGTAATTGGAAACGAAACAAAAAAAATCTAATTGGCTAAATTATGACAAGACTGGTGGATGCCCTAGTAACGATGCGCATAAATATCTTGTGGAGGAAGTGATAAAGAATAAATTTGCATGTTCAACACATAGAATCAAACCTGAAACTTATGATGGGCAGACTAGGTTGCTCATCAGGGGTGGAGAATTCAAATTTGTTGCTGCAAAAGAAAATAATGTGATGTTTAACCAAAGACTGGATTTTTCATAAGAAATTTATAAAGTAATCAATAAAGAAAATCCTTTCCCACAAAAAGGAAGATGAACTCAAGGCAAGTAGAAGGTATACCCTAAATCATTGATGATTTCATCTACATGACCATATGCTCCAATGCCCGAATAAAACCAAAATCCAAACAAGTAATTCCTTAATCTCATTGTGAGCACACACATATGCATTATTAGAAAGACAAATTTATCCCATATTTGAATGAATTGGTAGCAAAGGAAACCATCCATTCTGACCAACATCGCTAAAATATGCTTGATTATAATCAAGAAATTAATTATATAGTCAGCACCATCAAATGCAGTTATTTTAGTAGAATGGAAACCAGAGTACAAGAGAGGAATGTTTAGCATTATAACAGAATCTATTATCAAATGCCTGTGAAGAAAACAATAGACAAAATATTAGCTTCAAAATACGTGTGATTATAAATCCAAGCTAAAATAATCAGGAGCATTACTTCAAAACTAGTGAATCCTTAAAATCAAGTCTTTTATTATCAGAAGGGAAAATAACAGGACATTGTGCAATACTTTCTCGTCAGAAAAATCAAAGCACCTTATTATAGCACCACTTGTAAAGTAATCCATCTTTCATTCTCCTCTAATAAGGGTAAAAACTATACCATGTCTTGACAACAGATGTGAACATATAGCAAAACTAAGCTACATCAACCCATGTTTGCCAAACTTCTCCAAAATTTTGTCCCAAAGCTACATATCCAAACAGACAAAACGAAATTAAACCACCAATTCTTGGATTTCTAATTAAAACCCTAATACAGAATTCAAGAAAAAAAAAAAGGGAAAAAAAAAATTAAATTTTCAGTAGGAAATCAAAATCACGAATCTTGAAAATTAAGAGTCAAGATCCAAGATGGCCAAGGATTTACCAATTGGCCTTGTTCCTAGTCCTCGACACAGCCGGAATCAACGAGGAGGTCATCGACGGCCTCGAAAGCACCATCGCCATCGACGCCGAAGTCGAAGTCCTCGTCAGCTAGGAACGTTGATAATGTAATTCGATGATGGGCTTATCAACCTCCACCATCCGACGAGCTAGCACCTCGTGCACCACCGAGCTCGCAACCTCCGCCATCGCCGCGCCTCTTCTCCGGCTCCTCCGTTGCGGCGATAGCTCAACGAGGCTTTAGAAGCTCGAGGAGATGCGATTGGCTTTATGAGCCGGTTTGGCTGGTAAACGGGCGTGGTTGGGTTCGAACCTAATTGGCTGACCAGTTAATTAGCTGGTTGTGTCACAACGCTTGACACTTGGTTAAACCTCCTCCAGGTTCATGTTGATTGTTGAGTCGATTCCGCCTATAAAAGAGGAAATATATATATATATATATATATATATATATATATATATATATATATATATATATTAAAGTAAATAAATTATAAATTTAGGTGCTGCTTGAGTGTGGAATTGATAAAGAATGAGGATAGAGGGAATTGATTAAGAATGGAAAGAAAACTATGCTTGGTTGGAAGGTATGAAAAAATAATTCATTGGAAACGGAAAAAGTAAAAAGAGAAAATTTGTGATACAAAGATTTTTATATCTTTAATATAGTTAATAAAGAAAAATATTAAATAATAATTATCTTTTATAATAAATAATAATAGTTTTTAAATTTTAAAATATTTTGACTATTGTTATTTTCATTTAACTAAATATTTCACTTTAATTATTATTTATTTTTAAAATTGTATATTTAATTATTATTTAAACTGGGTTATTATTTTTAATTAATAGTTATTATTTTTTACATTAATTATTATTTATTGTTAAATTTATTTATTTAATTATTATTTAAAATAGATTATTATATTTAATTAGTAGGTACTATTATTTCACATTAATTATTATTTATTATTCAAATAACTTAATTAATTATTTTTAAAATTAAATTATTATTTTATTTATCAAATATTATTATTTCACTTTAATCATTATTTATTATTAGAATTATATATTTAATTATTATTGAATTAAATTATTATTTTAATTATTAAATAAGATGAGCAAATATGGTATTTCATCCCATGGAGTTTGAGAGGAATGAGCAATCCTCCCATTTTTGGTAGGATTGTCATTCATCTCTCACTCCTCACTCATTCCTCACTCATTTTTTTTCTCATTCCCGTGCATGGTCATTCAAACAAGACATTGGAATCCCTAAGCAATGATTCCAAATCCATGCCTTGCAACCAAATACCCCTTTATTAAAAAACAAACAAACAAATGAGAATAAAACAGAGGAAAAAAAACAAATAAAGAAATGAAACAAAACAAAAACAAATAGGATGAAGCACCCCAAGGACTACAAAAAAATAGCAGTGAAATAAAATAACAAAACAAAACAAAAATGCAACAACTATGCAAACAAAGACCCTCTAAAAAAAATTTAGTTAGAATTTGTTATTTATTTATTTATTAAAAAAAGAGAGAAATAACAGCTTGTTATATAAAGAGGAGGCAGTTTTAGGCTTTTAGCCCAGAAAAATTGTCACGCCCCGAACCCGGTGCACTGACAACCGGCCGCATACTTATGGGCTGAAACTCGATAGACATGCAAGGCCTCAGACCTATCTTAGAGTAGAACATAACATCTAATAGCAACATAAATTCCAAGATGAAATAAATAAAGGTACTACAAGTTCAAGGTACAACATGAAAGCAAATAACAAGTTCGAGGTCTACAAGATGAAAGGAAAACATATAAACAACCTAACTAAGAAGGGAGATTGATGCTTGATAACCACAGCTATGCTAGTAACCATAATCTTACTCCTGATCTGAAAAGAAGGAATAAAACATTCATGAGCTCGGCAACCCAGTAAATAACCCAAAAAGAAAACTTGGATTCAAACCATGATTCAAAATTCATATCAAAATAATTTCAAATAAACATAAGTATGTACAAGCAAATAGAATCCTTCAACTTTGATTAATCAACATAGTAAGAACAAGTTCCAAAATATATCAATTTTCAAAGTATATGTCTCCTAGACTATGGTCCAGACAGAATGTCAAAGGTCATTTGTTTATCCTCGGTGATCCGAGCGAGAGGCCATTATTGTTTCACCGATGGAAAGCGCCGCGGAATTAGTTTCTATTTTAGAATTTCATGTCGACATGGTCAGTGTTTGGAGATTAGAATGTCATAACAAAATAATTTTAGTGTCAAAATAGACTTAACTATTTAAATCTTAGAATATTTCAGAATCTGAATCCAACAAAGCTAAAAAATTTCATTGAACCAAAATACTGATATTTGCATAAACCATAAGAAATAATCCATTTAAATTCTAAAGAAATAGTAACACTAACCTCATTTTCCAGAATACATGAAAATAAAAATTTAAAATTTAAACAGTCCAATGCCATCTGTAAGTAAAAATAATGTAATAAATATTCAATTCATTAAACAAACATTCAAATAGTTCTCTTTCAAAAACTAAAAAAAAAAAATTAACTAATGGAGAAATAATTCATTCAGTAGATAAGGAATCAAATCAATGAAAGCTACTAATTTGAAGAAACTAGTCCATTACAATTTTTTTTTTTAAAAAAAACAGAAACTTTATCAAAGCTTTTAACGTGAATAAGAAATTTTTAATAATTTAAATAGTTTTCTCCAATACTAGATAATTAGATAACAAATGGAAAATAATCAAACAATTAATATTTAAAGAAATGTTTAAATAAAGCACTAACAAAATCAAATATGCTATAAATAAACAATAATGATAAAAAATTTGAATGAAAGGATAAGAAAAGAATAGATCATCCACTACCCAAAAATTTGGTTAATTAAACTCATACTTAAACAATATCTAATCATATTAAAAGAAACTTCTCATAAGTAAATGTACAAGAATCAATTAAATTTCACGACTTAAAATTCTCAGGTAGTCAACAATTGGTCAGACGATACTTAAAGTGAATTTAAAAAAAAAACTTAAGTAAATAACTAATAAATAGATGATTGATTAAAAGGATAAAAACTCAAATAAACCACATCTAAAGGATAAGAAATTAATAACAAAGGATAAGCAATGAATCGGATAACAACTCATCACATGAATAATTAATTGATGTAATAAAATAAAATTTAACAATTCAATAATTTAGACAATCCAAATAAGATAAAATAATCCCACAAAATAAACTCAACAAAACTTACTAATTTAAAAGAAATTTTCCAAATAAACATATGTGGTTACTTACTTGTATCCGCTAGAATTTCTGAAGCCGAATCAAACACCCAAAATTAAATCTTCACAGGAGATCTCATGGCATACAATGATAAGAAGGTTTTTAAAAAATCCTTCATCAAGCTATTAGGGTTTCTAATCTTAGTTTCTGTCCTTGAAAACAAAAAAAATCCAAATTCCTACAATCTAACAATAATAAAAATGCATACACACCTGCACTTGCAATACCTTTCTCAGAAATTCCTCTTCTCCTTGACACCAACGAGATGGAGATAAATCTTAAGGCTCCAGATCAGTCGTGGGGAGCGGTGGTGGGTGACGTTTCTCAAAAATCAAGGCTAGGGTTTTCAAAATAAAAACATTTAAAATAAACAATAAGACACCCCCCGAAAAAATATAAAAAAAAAATAATTTAAATGAATTTAAAAAAAGTGAGGTCCACAAAAAAAATACAAGATAAAGCAAAGCAAAATAAGAAAGCCAAAACTAACTTGTCAGCAAGGCAGGATGAAGTCTTGAGAATCCTTAGCGATGAATGTAAGTCTTCGTAGAATATAACATACTAGAAAAAGATAGTGGTGATACTTTGAAAATAATCATCAAAGATGATCATTTATATTAATTGGCACTGGAATGAACTGAATAATAGACGCAATGTCGCTTTTTTTATATGAATATAAACAGATGACCAAAACAGATCTTAGACCCAGAATGTACGATGTATGTACGATGTATGAGAATAAGTATAAGAATCACGGGTGAACAATGATATAAACAATGATGGTGAATACAGATCTTGGCGGGGGAGGGATTTGAACCCATGACCTCCTCCTTATACTTTGGTGTCATACCATTGGGCTATCCAATGGTTGACTGGAATGAACTTTTGGAGTTGAGTCTTTACGAAAATTAACATTATGCAAACAAAAAATATTGATACTATATTTAATAGTTAGGGTGAAATTATTGATTTTGATGAAATTTTTTTAAAATTAACTTAAATAATTACTTTGATTATTTTATACTTTAATAATCTTTTTTTTTTCTAACAAATGTAAATCATAACGAAGAAAACACTCTAAAACTTGTCTATTTAAAAAAGAATCTTTTAATAATGTCCACACTCAAAAACAAAGAAAACATATGAATCTATGGAAAAGTATTTATCTTTAAAATGAAAATGATACAAAAAAAAATAATCATAAATTCACCAATTCTCATTTTGCTAAATCATATTACTTAAACTCAAAGTAAGACAAAATATTCAACATGGAGCATTTAGCCATCGATATCGTACAACATATTAAAGTAAAATTCACTATATAAAGAAATCAATTATTTTCAACGACAAAATTATGGGATAAGCAAGCATGCTTAAATTATAGAATCTACTAATGAGAAATTTGTAAACTGTTGGATATGAGCCACCTCAAGCCCATCTCTTACACACCCAAACCTAGCCTTTGTATCTCATAAGTTCTATAGAAAAGTTATAGTCCCATTTCGGAAAAGTTCTCATTATCTTTTATAGATTTTTTGTCCCAATTACTGTGCAAAGTGTTTTGAGAGAGACTATGCTTGGTTTTACTCTGTCTTTTTGGTATTTTTCATTTATTTTTTTACATTCTCAATCTTCCCAATGGATAATTTTTTAATCGTTGATCTACCACTGTATAAACCTCCTTTTATTTTATACTTCATCTTCATCTCTGTTTTTTCTCAAACTCTTCTCTTTGCTGAACATGCTATGCAAATAAATTTATTTACTTGAAAGAAAGTATATCATAGCCCTCAAAGTGAAATCATTGTATCCATGCGAAAAGGCCTAATTCAATGTTACGACAATGCTTAGCAAACTTAATCCTGGACCAAATCCTTATGATACTATTTTATTATCATAATAAATTTTATTGTTAATTTAATTGCATGTTTGGTAATAAATTTATGGTTTATCCACTTTTCTAAAAAAAAAAACTCATTGCATGCTAAAAAAATAAAGAAGTATAGGAACCGTACTGCCTATTCGTGCAAAAATAACTTCCAAAGTGGTTGGTTCAAGACTTGGACAGAGTAAGGAGTAAATTTATCTGGAGATGTAAGCGGGTTGAATCCTATAAATTGGGGTATGGTGTGTAGGCGAAACAATTTAAAAGGTCGGGGGTGGTGGTGAGCAGCCCTTAAACTAATAGGTCCGGAGAGCCTCCAGGACAAGATGAGGGGGGCGGCGGTGAACCATCAACTCTCGATATGCATATTGATCAATCGATCTCCGCGTCCTACCAGTTTGCTAAGTAGACTCACTCTACTGAGAAAAAGGAAAAAAAAAAATTGATGGCGCCATTCCTAGAAAAAGAGCGGAAAGTGTAGCGCTCGTTTGAGCACTTATACTATGACTTTTGTTAGAATGGCGGATCACTCTTGATTTTCATTTCGGTACAGTTGCTTACCTTTAATTTGGGATCCTTGCCTAGGCTTACTGTCTGACCTGCTTTCTTATCTCACTTTGGGCTCACATACCTTACCCTTGTCTTAGTTATTCTTCTGGTGATCGGACTTTGACGGCTCGTTTCAAAAAGGGCTGCATGACTACCGCTAAAGAGATAGATCTTACTGCCAACCAAAATATTTCCAACATAAACTGCCCAATTCCAAAGGAAAGATATCACATCCATCATGAATACAATAGGTATTGAATGTTCACATGTTATCATATTGTTATACCGAGTGTGTTAAAGCAAAATTTATATTATATAGAAAGGACTAAAACCATTGTGGTTTCTGCCATTTGCTTGGCTGGACCAAAATTATATAAAAAAAAAAAGAAAAAAAGTAAATCACATACGTTGTATAAAACTGATTATTTTTTAAAAACAGGATATGCTGTAATTTATTGAAGTCCAAAGAACCATTCTTAGGAGCTTTCACTGCTCGCATTCAAGCAAATTTGCATGCGAATCATCTTTATAACGAGAATCAACTACACATCCAAGCAAGCCATCCCACAGTCAATCTCAAGAGAAGCAATTTTATAAATCCAAAAGGTTAGAATTATAGGGAAAAAAAAAGGGCTTCTTTATTAACTTTTTCAAATAAATGAATAAATAAAACAAACAAAACCAAAGGGCTTGTAGCCTAGAGGTACCCCGGGTCCCCTCGTTGGAGGAGACGTGAGTTCAATTCCCCCTGACCGCGCTCCCCAGTTTCAAGAGGATGAAGACGTTGTGGCACTCTCCCGCCTGCAGACGCCTGCGGGGGTTGGCGCTTGTCGCCCCTAACTCAAAAATATAAAACAAACAAAAAGGCTAACGATAGAACCAATAAAATTTGATGCAAACCTGGGGGGTAATTTTTTTGATGGGGTACCTTATTATACCCGTGCTTCATTTTGAGCACTTTTTTTCAATTCGTATCAAAATGAGTACTTTAATTTAATTTGCTTTCACAGGGAGGGCACTGGAGCTATTCCGGTGATTAAATGCTGACGTGTCCATCGGAGATCTGACGTGGAATACTAATTTCCACTTGACTTGCACAAGTGGAAAGGCCACGTGGACAACTTATTCACACCACCAAAAGAAGGCCACGTGGACGAGCCCCTTCTTCTTCTTCTTCTTCTTCTGCTTCTTCTTCTCCCCCAACAGGGCTGGCTGTCCATTTTAGGCTAGCGAAGTTGCTCTGTGAGCAAAGAGCGCTGCTAGACTTGTGAGTCATGGAGGTCAGTTTTATTCTACTAGACATGGCGGTGCCGACGGAGTTTCTACAGGAGAAAGGACATATATAGATGTTGAGCTCGGTATTGACACCACCACCAAAGCTGGAGCTGGATTTTTTTTTGCCTTTCTTGTCATCTGGCTTCTTATCAGACACTCTGAAGATGTCTTTTTAGCGTTTTGAAGAGGAAGCAGAGGACGCGGAGGAGCTGGGTATGGAGAGGATGGAGGGGAATAATCAGAGGGTGGTAATAGTGGTGGGGGATGGGAGGAGAGAATGTGAAGAGGAAGAAGAACACCGTCGGAGAAGAGCTCATCCGTGGTGAGAAGGTTGGGTTCCGACATAGAAGGGTTGTTTACCATCCATAACTCAAACTCACAAGAGGAACAATACTCCTTGCTTTTCCTCCATGTGTTTTGCCTTTCTTCTTCTAAACTACAGTCCATCAACAAGATGAAGATGAAAATCAATGAAGATGAGAAGATGAAGACTTGTGTGTGTGTGTGTGTGTGAAATAATGGAGAAGATGAAGAGGAATTAATGAAAGGTTGGAAGGATGAAATATATGGAAAATGATGGAGTGGTTGAGAACTTGAGAATATGGCAAGCTTTAGAAGAAAGAAAAAGACACATATGCCTCTGTAACTTGGTTTCCAGGGTAATTGTGTGTGTGTTTTTGAGAACTTTGGTTGGAGTCAGTGGTTATGGCAAAACAAGTCTTTGGTGGTGGAGAAAGGATATCTCTGCTTTCTCAGGGAAGAAGAAGAAGAAGAAGAAGAAGAAGAAGGGGAACTCTGCTCTTTCTGCGAATGTAAAAGAAGGAGAAGAAGTAGAAGGGGAGAAGAAGGGGCTGGTGTCCACGTGGCATTCTTTTGATGACGTGGATAAGTTGTCCACGTAGCCTTTCCATGGAGCAAGTCAGTGGAAATTAGGATTCACGTCATATATCCGGTGGACACGTCAGCATTTAATCACCGGAATTGCCCCAGTGCGCTCCCTGTGAAAGCAAATTAAAATAAAATACTCATTTTGATACGAATTGAAAAAAGGTGCTCAAAATGAAGCATGAGCATAATAAGGTACCCCTACAAAAAAATTAACCCCAAACCTGGGTGTTGTTGGCTTCCAGAACGCGACTGCAGTAAGGGACACATAAACAAAGTAGGGACCAAGATTGTTTTGCTTTCAACTCTAAGGACTTCAAAGATAACCTCATACGTTTCTCACCCCAGTTATAAAAATTAAAGGAAACATTTAGATGCTAGAGCCTAGATGATTACTAAAATACCCATGAGTCAAATTTAAACAATAAAAACAGATATATAGAGAAGTTTTCATAAAAATAAAAAGCAGAGAAACACAAATACAGCATTAGAAATGCATATATATATATATATATATATAACTTTGTCTGACCACTTCAATGATTTGCCATCAGCATCTTAATCTTTATCCTTGCAAAGCTCACCACAACATAGACATAGACCTTGTCAAACATATTGTCCATGCAACGGAAATAGGCATGCCTGCCTCCAATTCTTCTTGAATGCTAAGACACCCCAAACTGTCCAAAATCCAACTGCAAATCCTGATAAGGATCCAATGTACACCCATAACATCCCATCATCATCTTCATCCTTTCGATCAAGTGACTCTTTCTTAATTATTCCACCATCTTTAGTGCAATTGTTACCAAGAGGCGCTCCACAAAGATGATTTCCAATGTAAATGAAAGAGTCATTGAATGTGCTGAACTGATGAGCAAATGGTATCCTTCCTGTCAAGTTGTTGTATGATACATTGAAGTGATTTAGGAATGTCAAGTTTGATAACGTTTCAGGTATACTTCCGGATAGCTTGTTTCTTGATAAGTCTAGTGATTCTAGCTGCTGCATTCTACCCAATTTCTGGGGAATCTCACCTTCTAAAGTATTTCCAGAGAAATTTAAACTTTGAAGACCATACAAACTTGCTAACTCTTCAGGAATGTTCCCTGACAAATCATTATCGGAAAGGTCAATGTATTTTACATAATAAACACTATCAAGACCATACTCATCTTATCTTCCCCTGAAAAATATAGTGTCACTGGATGCAAGCAAAATGGGAACCTTATCAGTAGTCCCTGGAAGCATTTGCATAGTGGTCAAATTACCCAAGCTGTTTGGAATAGGACCAGAGAGATTATTGCTTGACAAATCAAGAATTTGCAGGTATTCGAGTTGAGAAATTTCCTGTGGGATGTGATTCACAAAGGCATTCCACTTTAACATAAGAACCATTAAATATGACAGATGTTCTCCTATCCATGCTGGTATTTTTCCATTGAAGTTGTTGTGGCTGAGATCAAGAAAAAGCAAATGACTGCAATTTTTCAGTGAAATTGGGAGCTCACCAGACAATTTATTATGGCTTAACAATAATGAGTTGAGACGAGGAGGATGACATATTGAATCGGGTATAGCTCCAGATATATTGTTGTATGCTAAATTTGTATGTGATAGCATAGATGAATCCAACCAACAATTAGGGAGCTCACCAAATAAATGATTTTTAGAAATATCAATGCTTCTAAGTCCCTCCATTTGACACAACCAATCAGGAACACTGCCATTCAATTTGTTCATTGATATTGAGATGTCCGAATAAGAAGAAAAGGTGTTATTTAGGACAATCCGAGGGATAGGACCTGAGAAAGAGTTATTGGAAAAAACCATGTAAGAGAACATTGGGCTATGCATGTGGAGATCTGGTAAAGGACCTGAAAACAAATTAGAAGAAAGATAAATTCTTTGAATGTGAGTGAATGTTAAGAATTTGGGCATTATCCCCTGAATCTGATTATTTGAGAGGTCTAAATGAACAAGGCTGCGAGTAGTCAAGTTCCACAACCAGTAAGGCACTGCGCTTGAGATTCTATTTTGGGACATATCAAGTGTATTCAACTTATGTTGTGTCTGAAGCCAAGTTGGGAATTCTGGACCAACTAAGCAAGAGCTGATTCTTAATTTCTCAAGAAGAAAAGGAGGAACCCAGTTATTACTCACATTAAAAACCAGTGAATTACGAGACAGATGCAGTGTTTATAAATTCTTCAGTTAAGTGAAGTGTTCTTCGGATATAATACCACTCAGCTGATTACCAGAAAGACCCAAATATGACAACTCTGTAAGATTTCCAATCTCCTTTGGTAATGTTCCTGTCAGTTGATTATAATCAAGCAATAATTCCTCCAAAAATGAAAGTGATGTTAAGGATGAGGGAAGAGAGCCTGAGAGAAAGTTGTCATAGAGATGAAGAACCTTAAGATTTTTTTATGTCCCTGATCCAGTCTGGTATATCTCCTTTAAGATTGGCAGAACTTAATCGCAAATGAGTGAGACTATACTTAAGACAATCAGAGAAAACACCTTCGAGTTCAACAAGTCTTTTTCTGATATTCAACCCAGACAGGTCTAGAATTTGCAAGCTGCAAAGACTGCCTATACTTTCAGGTATGCTTATGTCATTGGGTTGTGCCATAGGATGATATGCACTTAACGCTTTGAGTGATATGATAGGATTGGTGGGGAAATAAAGATCATTGTGACTGAGGTCTAGGGATTGTAGGCTCTTGACTTTAAACACCCAGGAAATCTCTGAGAAATTGATATAGTTGTAAGAGAGATCAAGAATGGAGAGAGATGAGAAGTTGAGATGAAGAATGGAAAGAGGAAGCTTTTCTAACTCACAGAAGGACAGGTGCAGCTCATTTATGGAAGGAAGCTTGTTGAGAGCTAGGAACAGGTTACGTGACATGCTGCTCAAGTTGACACGACTCATATCCAAGTGTTGCAATGAAGTAAGATGAGAAAGCCATTGAAGAGCAGAATCATCAACATGAATATAATAATTACGTGAGAGGTCAAGAGTGTGCAAACTGGAGAGATTTCCAAAACTAGCAGGAATAGCTCCAGCAAAGTAACAATCAGAGAGGTTCAGGTACCTCAACTCTTTGAACTGACCGATGAATGTGTTAGCTATGTGTATGTATATTAGATGTATGTATGTATATACTTGCGTATACCTGTATACTTAGCTTCTATATGAAGCCCCTCTGATCACACTTATTCTATACATATGAAATGAGTATTGATCCACTCCTTCTTTCTTTCATTCATCCTTCTTCTAACATGGTATCAGACTAGGTTTTTCTCCGGCCATCTTCTACGCCATCTCTCGACTATCTCTCCGCCGGGTCCTCCTTTTTCCTTCTTTTTCTTATACCTCTTCTTTTTCCATCCCCTCATTCATACGTTCTATAAATAAATAAATGGAAATGATAAATAAATAAATAAATAAATGATAGATTCGAGCCCTCGAAATTGGCTCAGCTCCACATCTCGTACAGCGTCCCAGGTGCCAGCCGGTGACCCGTGTGCCCCGCCAGGCCGCCACCCATTCAGCCCACCTCCCGGCTACATTTCACTGGCGTGCCCACAGGCTCACTTGGCCCGGCTCCAGTACACTCCCATTTCACGGCCCCACCAGCGTCACGGCCCTGCCGCCCGGCTCCGCGACGGCCGCGGGTAAAGCGGCGGCGCCGCGCGCCCTCGATCAGCCCGGCGTGACTGAAACCTGGGCGGCCCGGCGCCCGACCTCGCCGCGCTCGGCTCCGGCCTCTCGCCCGCCCGCCATAGGCTCAGGCCTCATACTGCTCGCGCCCCGGCCTCGCGCCACGTGGGAAGATGAGTCTTTGATCGGCCGGGTACGCTCGTGCCGGGAGGTGATGTTCGGTAGAGCCCGGCCGTCTGCTTCTCAAATTCCTTGCAGATCGGGCTACTATGCCTTTTCAGGCATATGATGCGAGATCAGAGTGGCTCTGTGTCCTCAAAAGCTTAACAACATTGAGTTGATTGTTCTTGTACACGTGTGACTAAACTTATTATTATATATAATTAATATGGATGAAAAGCTACATGGATTTGAGTGGGGTGCGCGTGAGTACGTGTCGTCATCGCGATCTCCATCATTCTGATGTTGTGCTTGCGATGGCAGCAACTATATATCGCGGCTCGCTCTCAGCCGAATTCTCATTGGCATTCGCGTTCTTAGCGTCATTGGCCAGTGCTAGAATGTTCTGCTCCTCTGCTCCAGCCTATTCGACAGCGCATTCCCTCAGGCGCTCTGTTCAGTCTCCGCGGTGCTGAGCGGCCGGTTTGAAAATGAGGTGGCGGCGATTCTCTGACTAAGATGATGATGATGCATCGCCGATCGCTGTTGATATTACGTGCTCGGTTAGCGAGCTTCCTTTGCTTTCGGAGTATGGCCAGGATTATCTTAAAGCGTCGCCTCTCTTTGTGGTTCGATCGAGGCGCATAGCTTTACACTCTATGCCGAGACTCTCTACTGGTCTTCGAGCGAGATACGTAGCGGTTACATAGTGGGTATTGTGCCTTATAAGCGTGATTGATACTTTGACTCCTGCTTATTGTCGCTGGCACCATGCTGCCCGGATCCTTACTTGTTAGGTCTTGCTCACGTCGCCCGTACTCATGATGAGATTT
>NC_052481.1:20916932-20943994 GCF_009730915.1 Dioscorea cayenensis subsp. rotundata | reverse complement strand
TTTGATTTGGAATGATTTGTGCGAAATCGTTAGTAGGTATGATGAAATATTTTCTGAAATGATATTTGTGGGGTGGGGTTTCGATTCACAGCGGAATGGTATTTTGTATTTGGACTTTCTTGGTATTATCGTGCATGTCGATGCTTTGTGAATGTTTGTCTGGATAAGGACCGTATGTTATGATTTCATCTACGGTTTGTATTTGTTCTTTGCGTACGTATTGGTTTAGCGGATGGTGACGGCGGGCTAAAAGCCCGACTAGCGATAGTGATGGAGTTTCCCGGGCCGGCACTTTAGAGGTGGCGTGGTGGACACTGGAGTGTTCCCATTTGTCGATCGAGTGGGAGCAGCCATTAGAGCCCGATTGGATGATTCGTCGGGATCGGGAGTACGCCCCACCGCGGGACGAAATGGGCGGCACGTCGGAAGGTTACGAAGACCTGACGACAAAACTAAATCGCTGACGACGGCTAAGCGAAGGAGGAGTTTCGCTATGAGATTTTGAGAATGGTTTTATGTTATTAGTTATTTTGACGTTGATTTATGATGAATTTATGTTTTCAAAAGTTCTTTAAAAATGTAGTTTCTTTGGGAGTACTAGTATTTTGGAAAGAGTTGGAAAATTATTTGAAAGCGGTTGGTATGTTATATACTTTATATGTATCTGTATTTAAGTGTTTTGGAAGTGTTAAGCCACCTGGAGCCAGCCCCAGATGTCTTTGTAGGCTGCGGGCGAGGAACCTAGATTACACGATCGGGTTTAGAGCTTGAGTCGGGGTTCGATCCGAGCTAGCGGTGGATCCCTCATTTTCTCTTGTTGTTATTGGTGTCATGACCATATGGCGGTTTGTACCCATAATTAGAGTAATTATGTTGATTGTATTTATGTGTTTGAAACACGTATGCTTTGGTGATTGTAGAGGTGTGATTTGTGGAGTGCAACTTTTGTTTAAAAGCAGGTGTCATGGGTTTCAGGAGTTAAGGGAATTTTAAGCGATGGGTCAACGTTACCTCATTAGAAAGGATTGGGTGTGACATCTTTTGGTATGCAGTTGTGGGTTGAGATATCACGGTTGGTGAGATCGCGGGTTGTGATCCGAGCCTAAGTTAGAAGTCGTGTCTGAACTTGGGTTTAGTGAGATTAGCCGAAAGTTAAAGGCCCAGTAGGGTATTGAAGTCAATCGGGTTAAAACCTAAGTGCGTATTTGGAATGAGGCGATCGTAGGTTTTGATATTTGGTGGCGATTACATCGTGATCGATGCGGTTGAGATATTATTGGAATTGGTTTATCGAAATAAGTTAACCAAAGTTGCGAAAAGTATTTGGCGATTCTCTTTGTTGGCCAGCACCGATGATTCTGATTTGATTTGAAAAGATACTTTGGACATACATGCTAAGAATATGGAGATTAGCCGTGGTAACCGGTCTTCTTTATCATACGTGATTCTTAAAGGTGTGTTATGATGTTGCCGTTGATTCGAGTTTGATTTGTCGGACTTTGGATGAATTATAGCCTGACTCCTCTAAAGTGTAGTTTAGTTGTGTTTAAATGAGAGAAGATGGTTTGCATTTTCATCGATTGGAATTTTGAGTGTCTTAAGGATTTTGAGTAATGGAACCAGGCGTTTGGGCGTGGCGAGGACCTCACTCCAGGTATAATAGAAAGAGAAGAGAGATATTTCTGGAAGAAGCGTGAAGAGAGGAAGAAGAGCAGGAGAGAGAAATGGAGGAGCGAGAGAAGGAGAGAGGAGGGCGAATGAGAGAAGAAGAGATGGAAACCCGTATTCTTGCTTTCAGTACCCTCTATCTCTACTCTTGTTGCCTCGGCATCTTAGTTCTATTACACACTGATAACGAAACAGCGATGGCGATGTTTATGTCCATGAAGCTCGTTATGTGGTAACCATGAATACCGAGATTTTAGCTCTATAGTTCTTTGGTGAGGAATATCCATGGAGCGTTTTCACTAATCAAATGGTTCACTCATGGTATTTTGTTGTATGAGTTTTGGAGTGAGAAGCGGATGTAACACATCGGAAAGAGTGTTGTGCTCTGAGTGATGTAACACCGTATAAGGAGGAATCGGGGTTAGCTTTGATCGTGTGAGATACTTTGACATCCTTTCTCTGATATTGTTATTTCTTGTTGATGCAGTTTCGGAACAAGAGAGCAGAATGACTTTGGAGCAATGTGAAATGCAGGTGATGTCAGTTGATGTAGCTACTAAGGAAATTCGAGGGCGCGAGGTACTTAAGAGAAGGATTGTAATACCTGAGCTAACGGATCACTTGTTGGAAAATATATTCGTATGTACTACGTTCACGATGAAATTTTACTGAGTGATCTTGTTGAGAGGCACAGATGGAAATAACAGGACCTCAAGTGTAGAAAAGTTTATAAAAAGATTTTGGGTTAAAGAGTAATAGAAAAAGGATTGATATAACAAAATGTTTCCTGCGCGTCGAGGACTGAAAGGTAAGATGGAAGGGATCTTTTGAAATGTTGTACTATAATCCAAGGACCATTGGATAATTTAGAAGGATGCTTTTGAGAATACTATTTTGTAATTCAGGGACCATTCATGAGTTTTTCAGGGGACTGTTTGTAAGGAATTATGTTTTGAGGGACTAAATGTAAATTTCGGCTGAAAGTTAAATTTGGAGAAAAATCTAGAGCTTGAGTGTTGTTCATCTTACTCCACTAGTTTTACTTCTGATAGCTCGAGAGTTATGAAAATGAGAGAAATTAGAGGTTTTTAAAGAGAGAGACTTGGAGATGGCGGAGAGAGTTAATAGGATGTCGGCCAGTGAGGTTATTTTGGTTTGAATGATATATAAATTTTTAGTTAAAGAACTGACGACAACTGCTTGAATTTAACGTGTTTTGTGAGGTTTGTGACTTTGGAGTTTGAAAGTCTTTGTCTAGATTATTGTGGATGATTGTTTGATTGAAATTCTTTGAAAAAGCTTTTGTAAAGCATGATGAAATTAGCGAAAATGGGGATGAGATGCTTAGGAATTCTTGATCGATTCTTATGGCGCGAGATTAAAAATTTGGTTTAGTTAATTAAATTGATGATTATGATGATTAGGAGGTTAATGATAATGGTTAGATGAAATGGGTCGAGTTAGATAGGATTGAATTGGTTGGATCAAACCAAGTTGCGATGAATTGATTGAGTTGAATTAATTTGGTTGAGTTAGGCTTGATCCGAAATCGAGGTTGAGATGGTTTTAGGTTTTGGTTCGATTGATTTGGGTTAAGGGTTTTTGGACTGAGCAGAGTTGTCGAAAAGGATTTTTGAATAAAAATTGAGTTGGTTGAAAGCTGGATTCGGTTTGATTGAGTTTGAGTTCAATGCAATTGAAACTTGGTTAAATTCGAATTGAGAGTGATTCGATCGTTTAGCGTGTTTAGATACAAATTGAGTTGGTTTAAGTGCAATTGAAAGCTAGTTTGATTCATGCATGTCGGATTTTTAAACTTGATTGGAGTGAGTGGAGCTGATAGAAATTGATTATTATTTTTGTATTTTCTTTTTCGAGGTTTAAATATATTATTTATTTTTATTATATTATTACATTGGGTGTTGTTCGATCTTGGGAGGAGTTCGAGGTCTAGCAAGGAGACCCAAGGACACGGTGAGTTGGTAGTGGCTATTATTTTAAAATAATTGATTAATTATTATTATTTTGAAATAATTATTTAATGGCTAGTATTTTTGAAAATAATTGTTTAAGTATTTCCTTTTTATCATATTTTAATTAGGGCGTGATAATGTTGAGGTATCACGTATATTTATTCTTGATTGATGTTCCCCGACAATCGTATTGATACATCAATTTCATTATAATTATACGATTTATAAATAGTATAAATCGTGTATATGTGATTTAATTATTGGTTCGTGAATTTATTTTTGGATGGTTATATATGCTTTGATTTGGAATGATTTGTGAAATCGTGTGCGTAGTATTAAAATATTTTTCAAAAGACGATATTTGTGGGAATTGGTTTCATTCTGGCGTAGGAATGGTATTTTATGTTGGACTTTTCTTGGTATTATCATGTATCGTCTTGCATGAATGTTTGTCACTGGATAAGGACACGTATGTTATGATTTGACTCTGATTTGTATTGTTCTTAGCGTCTACGTGTTGGTTTGGATGGTGATCGGTAGGGCTAAAAGCCCGACCTCACTGCGATAGTGGGTTCCCGGGCCGGCCTTTAGAGGGTGGCGTGGTGGACTGCAGCGTTGATTTGTCGGATCGGTGGGAGCGTAGAGCCCCGATTGGATGATACAGTCGGGATCCGAGGTCGCACCTGCAGGACCGGTGGGCAGCGTCGAGGTTACGAAGACATGCTAACCCAACCTAGTCGCTGACGGCTGGCCGAGGATTTTCGGGGCTATGGATTTGAGAATGGTTTTATATTATTAGTTATTTTGAGCATTGATTTATGATGAATTTATGTTTCAAAAGTTCTTTAAAAATGTATTTTTTGCTAGAATTCGGTATTTTGGAAAAGTTGGAAAATTATTTTGAGAAATTGGTATTTATATACTTTATATACATCGTATTTAAGTATTTGGAATTATTAAGCCACTCACCGACCAACCGAATGTGTCAGATAGTAAGCGAGGCGGGTGAACCTGAGATTACCGATCGGGTTTAGAGCTAGTCGAGGTTCGATCAGGACTCGCGAGTGGTCCCTCATTTCTTTTTCTTGTTATTGGTGTCACGACCTTGTAGCGGTTGGCACCAGTAAATTAGAGTAATTATATTTATTGTATTTATGTATTTGAACATGTACTTGGTGATTGTAAAATCGTGATTTCAGAGGGTCCGCTTTTTGTTTAAAACGAGGTCCCGGGCTCAGCTAAAAAGGGAATTTTTAACCCGATGGGTGCCACATTTACCTCGTGAGAAGTCGGGTGTGACACATCACCGCCCACCTCATCCGCACAGGATCCGAGCCCATCAAGAGCAACTCAGTGCGATCCACAACCAGCCTCCAGGAAATGAATCCCCGTAGACCCGATTCCCTTAACGTGATCCAGCCCTTCTCGATCCACGGCCATCCCTCGGTCAGATCGTCACCCACGTCGTCCACGACCGTGACAACCTCGTCCACAGTATCCTCGTCCATGACAACCTCGACCGCCCTGCACACGCTGTCACCGGCCGTCGGGAGCAACAAACGGTGGATGCCTCGCCTCCATTCGACACGCGTGCCTCTCGAGCCACTCCCGCTTCGCCCAAATCACGTCCCTTCCGCCCCTCGTACTCGGGAGACCCGAGCTCCCCACCTCGCCTCGGCGCACCAACGGTCCATCCCTCGTCAGCCGGTCGGCGGAGATCATCTCCCAGCAAGCCACTACTGGGGTTATGGCGCGGTTCCTCACCACGGGAGCATTGCTCAACCAGCGAGGTACCACCAGGACCCTCTCCACGGGAGCCACGCTCAACCGACGGAGGAATTGCACACTCCTTCCCCAACTTGTCTTCAAGACAACGCTCGATAATCACGCACCCTCGCTACTGCAGAGCAGGTCCCTCCGCCCTGCTTCGACCAACCATCGAGCCCTCCACCAAGGTAGCCCTCCTTCGCACGTCAGTCGCGTGTCGGGTGAAGCGAGGACCGCCCGGCTGCCACAACATCGATCGCCATGCCCCGGAGCGAGCTCGAGGCCGCAGACACCTGGCTACCCTCCCCGTGATCGTGCCCCGACAAAGACATATCTTCCAGTGGCGGCGAGAATTCCCAGCACGCCCCTCTCTCCTCCGTGGAGTAAAAGCAAGATATCGACGCGATCCCGAAGGAGAAATCGAGCTCCAATGGCATCACCACCCCCCGGCGACGTCTCACCAGCGCCTTTACCATCCTCTTATGTGGTTCAGTAAACTTCGACAACGTGATGAGATCCCCACCGCCCTCGAGAACTTGTTCGATAATGCTCCAGACCACCGGTAGTGGGCGGGAGGTTCCAAATCGAGATCGATGCCCCTCCCCTTCCGCTCGGCCGGAGGCCCCCAACTCCGCCGTCCAATGGGCCAGTGACAACCTACATTTGCCTTCCTTGGTCGTAGCTTCGAAGGTCCCCATCTTCACCACCTCCCGGACGACGTTCCCTGTTCTCAAAGCGGTAAGAGAAAAGAGTTTTTCGCTTTAAAGGAACCCTGCCGGGCCGCCAACTGCATGTTGAGAATCAGCGGAAGGATCTCAACACGCTCCCGCTGATTCGCGTGCCCGCCCACCACCGTGAGAACCGCCACCTTGGCCAACTCCTCCCGCAGTTCATAACTCTCCGGTGAGAGCGAGAGAGATAGAGAATCCCGGGTGACTATCGGTCTGTCAACCACCAACTCCTGCACCCCCCCGACTAGCGTGCCCTGGGCCGACCGCTCCTTCACCTTGTTCCTCTCCTCCACCCGTCCTGGTCCCGACGCGCCACCCTTGGCGCCCATCAGCTTCGACCTCACGTGGACTTTCTCCTCGGGACTTCGTCTCGTCGCCGCACTGGCACCGGCCGCAACGTAGCCCCGACTCCCTCGCAGCGGACACATGACTTGGTGTCTCTAATCCGCCGTGGAATGCGGCGATCGGGCCCAAACACCTGCCCAAGCTCCCTCACGCGGCGATCGGGGTCTCTTCGCTCCTACCACCGCATTCCTTTCCATTCGTCTCTCGTTCCTCCGCTGTCCAGTTGGAGATCTCTCCACCGAAGACGAAGAGCTAGCCGCCTGTGCGTAAGTGAAGCCCGGCCTGGTACCACCGTCTTCAACCGTCTTCCCTCTTCTCTCCTTCGCCGTGGCCTCGCAACCTTCTCCACTGGCCGGACCGCCGCTCCACAAGTCGCCCAAGAGGCTCCGCTTCTCCATCATAGAACCCCAGACCTTTAACTGAATTTTGCATACCAAAAAAATTTTATATTACCTTAATTTATATTTTTATATTTCTTTCTCATATTTAAATTTTAAGAAAAAAATTAAATAGAATATTAAAAAATATTTTTTTTTAAAAAAAAATAAATATTTTTTGATGTAAAAAATAATAAATAAAAAACAACATGAATTTGTGATAAATAAAAAAGAACTGAGTGAGTACATGGAAAAGTATTACACCTAAGTTACTAAGTAGGACAAGTAATGAAGCAACTTCCCAGTCAAACAAATTCAGATATTTATTTTTGGATTACAGTAGTGTTTCCGTAATTAACCATGATGTCCTTAGTCAATGATTTCCCCGTCAAACAGCTAGTGCCCTTCGTATGGAAAAGGACCTAAGGTCGATATTCTAGAAGTGGAAATGTGCATAAAAATTTAATCACGTGCCTCACTATGGAAGTGTGCTGCCTCTCTTTCTCAATTTCTCCTCCCAGATTAGGTGGGGGCTTCTTTTTTTACCATGACTTCCACTCTTGTAAGGGTTGTGTCCATTTGTCTTTTTCCTTGTTTTTATTTTTGTTTTTTTTTAAATGGATAAACTGTTTTAATTAAAACAAGAAAACATACAACAACCTTCCATTAACCGACAGTAAAAAATAATAATAATAAATATATATATATATATATAGCAGTAGACCGTTAGGAGTTGTGCCACAAGAACAGAGAAAGACTTTTTCTTGTTTTTGTACTTCTTCATTTTTTATTGAACATGATTTATTCATTTAAAAAAAAAAAACATACAATGCATGTGAAGTGAATTAACTTCACACCTGTACATACATATATTTTTCATTAGGTTGGTTACCTAAACAAGTGTTGAGGAATTATCTATGATATGTCGATGCCAGACACCCTAATCTACAGTGGCTTATCTATTTTATAAAAAATAATTTATTTTAAAAAATAATAATGCTGGAATAAAATTAGATAGCACATATCTAAAAATTCAAGTTAAAAAAAAACTTCCTTTGTTTTAGCTCAAAAATTAAATTTTAAGTTAAAACAATTAAGTAGGTATCATTTTTTTTTTATAATAAAGAGCTAATATTCTCATTTTTTATGAATAAGATATAAGTCTCCACTTCAAAATTGCTTGTTCATATTTCATGAAAACTATGTTATTGATTATTTGTTATTAAGATTATAAGTTTTTGAAATTTTGATTTTTTAACTAAATGTTAAAATTACTACTAACCAGGGATGTGCGCATTTGTGTATTGAATATACAGCATGCCTTTACTCTACGCATAGGAGATCTACTATCCACAACTGCTACAAGGGCCCTATTCATTATGCCTCGAATGGAATTTGAACATACTTTCTCTATATTGAAAAGAATGTGGCTTATCACTAGGTTATACTAGTGTTGGTTAAAATTTAAAATTCATTTATCTCGTCTTTTAAGCAAATTTATCAATTTGTATATGCAATGTAAAAATATGGTTTTTGTATTATACAACGTTGAACCATTGGTATATCCCAGGGTGATCCATTTTAATTTATTTATTTTGATAAATAAATAATAAAAAAAATAAAATTTTAAAGTAATTTTATTGTTTATAGGTTTATAGGAAAGTTATTATTGATAAGAGATATAAGTAAAATTAATATCAAATCTACCTTATAATAATTACTCTGTTGACTTGACTTGAGTCATTATTGTTTTTTTATTTGATAGAGTGAATAAACCACAGAGAAATTAAAGAAAAATGAGAAACTACAAATGACAAAACATAAAAACCAAAAAGAAAAAAAAGAAGAAAAACCACATAGAGTGGTACTATGAATATAGAGAAAAAAAAATGACAACCAAACAGGAAAAATAACGCCACTGGAAGTGGTCGGACCCAGACAAAGACAAGAATAGCCCCCTATAACCAGAGAGAAACCTAGCAGACCAACGAGTGGGAAGGATGGGGCAAACTAGCTAGTGAACATATCAACAACATTATCAAGGTAGTGCTTAACACACGTGGAAGACTTTGAAAACTGAATACATCGCCTGATAACAGAAGAAGTCTCATCCAACTACTATCTTTTAAAAAATAAGAGAGCAAGAGAAACAGAATTGAGACCCAATTCTTTCGCCTAACCCTGCCAGAAATACAATTTGGAGGTGGGATCCTAACAAAACTAATAACAGGCATGAAATAGCACAAGATAGATTGTGAAACACAACAACCGAAGAACAAGTGGTCCACAGTCTCAATGTCCAAGTGATAGAGAGAGCAAGTTGTTGTGTGAAACATGTTGCACCTTTTGGCAACCATGTTGTCTAATGTGAGAATTTTATTATCACACATGAACCAGAGGAGCACATTAATTTTATGACAGTAGAAACTTTTGAATATTTTTGGGATAATCCGACATCATCTCCCTCAATCGATTAACTGTAAAAAGAACTAATCGAGAAGATTTTGGAGCTGGTCAACTTCCAGATTTTGTGATTAGGGTGGATAGATGAATCAAAATTGATTCGGTTCAAGATGTCCATAAAGAATTGGGTCATCCAAATCCAGGATCGACATGAAGTTCGCAATCCCATCTTTGGCAATTACCCAATGGAATTGCGCCAGTGCAAAGGCTTCTGGCCAAATATTTCTAGATGTCATACCAGCATACCAGTTGTCACACGAGAACAAAGCGGAGGTGCCATCCTCAATATTCAATTGCAAGCAACAACAAAAAGCCTCAAGAGACTGTTGAGGAAATTTTGTTGCTACAAATTTTTTTTTTTTTTTGAAAAAGTGGATAAACCACATGCATTAAAAAAAGAAACAAAAGTTACAAACGAACTTCCACTAGATGTGGAATCAAAAAAGAACATAACTGGAGGAACAACGGGTCTCCTCCTAACCCAAAAGATACCATACTACTCCTCCCCGCCGGTCTGATCAACCTCAGGCATGGGGGTGCCCACTACCCCCAGGGACTGAGGTCTAGTAAACTCTAGCCTACGTCTGATAGCCGAGATAGGATCAGCAATCTTCGCTTTCACACCATCGGGGCTGCGAGAATACCAAGATAGTAACAAATAAGCGCTCTTCCTAACAACATCAAAAAGGACTAGTGGCATTTATCAGCAGAAAAGATATAATCATTCCGCGTAGTCCAAATTAACCACACATAAGCTTTGACCAACAAAACCCCAAACATCCTAACCGCTGGCCGTAAGGCCGACCTCCAGGAGCTCCATAATTGAGCCATCGACATAGGCATCTCCTGAAACTGAAAGAGACGACAGAGGGACGACCACACCTTCTTAGAGAACGGACACCTTAAGAAAAGGTGATCCACAGATTCGACGTCAGCATGGCAGAGCACACATGTGTCAGTCGGCAGCCTATTGCATCGACGCTTAGCAAGATTTTCTGTGGAGAGAATCTTGTTCTTCCGAGCAAGCCGCTAAAAATATTAATCTTCTTTGGGCGTGGGACCTTTCCAAAAGATGTTAGCCATGGGGGCATCCGAGACCTCCCTCATTCAAAAGCCCGTAGAAGGACTTGACCGAGAAGGCGCCATTGCTCGTCAAAACCCCACATCTTAAGATCCCTATCACTCATTGACGCTGAAGTTCGAGTCCTAGACCGATTTTGCACAATGTCGGCTCGACCGCGATCAACGGCCTCCCCGATAACAAGCTGCTCTCTCACCGTCCCGTGAGGCGTAGTCGATGCAAGAAATTCTTCAGGCCAAGTATTCATAGGCGCAAGGCCATTAAGCCACCTGTCCTTCCAGAATAGCGATTCAGAACCCGATTTCACCTAGACCAAAATACATCCCCTAAAAGCGGGGAGACATCGGGAAACACCTGACCAAAAAAATGAGACTCTCCCAAACGGAGCCCTAAATAAGTCCCAATAAGGGACCTGATAGTTGAATCGCAAAATCTTCCTCCCCCCCAGTGCGAGTCCAACAACATCTTCCATCGCCATTTCCCCAAAAGGGCAAGATTGAATGTAGAGAGATCCAAGATCCCCCACCCACCTTGATCCTTCGCCCGACAGATGTTCTTCCAAGCCACAAGTCTACACCCAGGATGCTCAATGTCAGGGCCTGACCAAAGGAAATCCCTTCTAATCCTGTCTATTGCTTTGATTACCCACTTAGGTAACCTAAACAAGGACATCCAGTATGTCGGTAAAACAGATAACACTGAGTTGACAAGGATGAGCCTGCCACCGATCGAGAGGTAGGAAGATTTCCAAGAGAACAATCTCCCTCTGACTTTAGCAATCAAACTCTCCCAATCCTGTTTACGAGGTCTCCTTCCCGAAATGGGGATGCCCAGGTAGGTAACAGGGAGTAGGCCTACCTCGCAGTTGACCGTTTTAGCCTCACTAACTTTAGGTAGGCGATGCATGTTGGTGGTATAGAGACACGTTTTGGAGAAAATGGTTTCAAGGCCGGCGAGCCCTTCAAAAACCAGAAGAATCAGTTTGATCACTCTGAGATCCTCAACCCCACCCACTGTCAAAACCAGAAGATCGTCCGCATAATGCAGATTACAAATGCTTCCCTGCTCTCCAAGTGGCACACCAACCAGGATTTTAGAGTGCAACGCGTTATCAAACATGGTGCATAACACATCTGAGACCAGCACAAAAAACAACGGCGACAGAGGATCACCTTGTCTCATTAATTGCATATTAAGCAAAAATATAACACCCCATACTTTTTCTTTTTGACAAAAAATTTAGTACACCACGTCCAAAGTCTGCTAGCATGACTCAAAGTTAATAGACTTCTTTTCGGGTCAACTTCTCATCTCTCTCTTCTTAATCCCTCTTACAAACATCTCAATTCCACCCCTAATAGTTCATGTACTCATAACTTTCTCATATATATTTCACAAAATTGAAAAACATCAAGAAAAAAAAAATCATGCAAATGTGGTTGAAACGATTGAGATTGCCACATTTTGACCTCATAATATTATGAATGTTAATGATTTGAAATAGATCAAATTATTATTATTATTATTATTATTATTATTATTATTATTATTATTATTATTATTATTAGTTCCGGTGATATGGTTTGTGGTTTAGAGAATACTCAAAACACTCAAAGAAAACTCACACAAACCAAGCAAGAAAGAGACATACAAGATTGGTAACCCAGTTCGGCGTCCACTCGCCTATGTCTGGGGGGCCAAGCCCGGAGATAAACAATCCACTAAAAGAGGTAAAAATACATGAGTACAAACACTTGTCACTCAACACTCACAAACAAAGATCACTACCCTCTCTAAATTGTTTAGTGCTCACACACTCTCCTGCACAAGTGACACACACAATCTCAGAGCAAGGTAGCTTATATAGACGCCTCAACGTCCTAAATATAACACATATCTCTTTTAGAATCTTCGTGGCTACTAATTTAAAAACCTTCCGAAATTAGCTGCTGCAACTCCTGTTATAACATGAATTGCAATATGGCCATGACTGCTGACTTGACTGAGTTCTAGTTATGTTGCAGACGACCTCAAGACCCATCAACCTCCCGGCTATGCTTAGTCAGAGTCGGTGCAGTCAAATCTCCCGATCCCGACTGTCGATAATTAGCCTACCTCCTCACTTCCGCATCACGCAGTCCCCTCGGAAGGGGCGTACGTCATTGTGTGTCTTCATAAAACTTACCAAACTTGATCTTCAATTCACCCCAATTTGGCCTTCAAATCTTCCTAAGAAAGATCTTTAATCAATCATGCCAACAATAGTCATGTTTTCAAATCTTCAATCATTCTCATTAAGGATTTTTCAAATCATATCTTTAATTAGCCTTCATTTATAACATTGATAGATATTTCTTCAATTAAGCTCCATCCATATTTAGTCTTAAATCAAATCACCTAAATATGGTATTGATATGATCTTGTCTTCAAAATACAACACATTGCCAAAAATAACTCCACCAAGATCTTCAAGATATTTCGCTTCCAAGTCAAGACTCCTTGCCATGTCACCATACTTTCCATGTCATCAATTATGTCTTTTCACCATGGTTGTCACGTCATCTTATCTAGGTGTCAAATCATGCCAATAAATAGTGTGGTTACACTAACAATTATTATTATTATTATTATTTACTAATGGGTGATAAACACCCCCACCCTCTAATTTAAGATATTGTGAAAAGAACACAAGTACGGAGGTGCATTGGTTATAGGAGCTTACGAATCTTCTAAAAAAAACCCTTTACCCTATATCCCTGAAGGGATGAAGCCATTGTGTTTCTTATAGATCTATACTCAGGCTGTGTGAATAGTACTTATAACAATATTGCATCGGATTGTAAGTACTGCAGGGAAGGATTCGGACCCTTATTCTTTCCCTTAGCACTTTTGTGTTATACTATTGAGCTATCCAATGGGTTATTAAATCAAATTATTATCCCCAATTAAGATATGAACCAATTTAGATGATTATAGTTTGAGTAAACTAGTTTTTTTTTTGTTTGGTTTTTTTAAAAAAGATGGAAAGACCGCTTGTATGAAAAAAAGATACAAAAAGGTATAAGAGAAAACAAGACCATACAAAGAAAGAGCAATAAGAACATGTAAATGAAAACAAATATAGATATCCACGGGAAGTGTATCAATAAAAAACCCAAAACAAACCTCTTGGGGAGGAAATTAAGACCCCATGTAGGCATGTGAAACAAAGCAACCAAACCCAAAACAAATCTGCTGTTTTTCTTAGACATTACTGTAAAATCAATTCTGTTAATCCAGTGAATACTTCTCTTTTATGAGATCCTTGGATATTTAGTATTCCGATTGCTTTGAAGCCCACTTTTCTCAACATGGATATTGATTTGGAACAGTTTAATTTTTCTGACCTCACTTCTGGTGATCACTGGGATTCTCAGGGGTTACAATTACTATTTGGAAATCATATTGATTGTACTGATAAGAATTTTTCTTCAATTGATCATGTTTCAAACAATCATTGGGTTTGGTGGCCTAATGCTTCTACCTCTAAAATCTCATCAGCAGTTTACCATTTCTTGAACAAACAACATAGTTTTGCAGATCATTGGGAGGGGTGGAAAATTGTTTGGTTGATTCCTGTTGCTCCTAAAATTAAGCATTTTATTTGGCTCTGTTTGAGAGGTCGTCTTTCCACTTATGCTTTTCTTCATAGCATTCACATTGGTCCCGATTCTCCTGTGTAGTGCGTGTGGTCTTCATCGTGAGACTATTGATCACTTATTTGGCCAGTGTGGATGTACTTTTCGAATTGTTTGGGGAACAATTTAGTTCCTTATTGAACACTTCTATTGTTTTCAATAATGGTTTTTCTTCTGGCAATTGGGTTACTGAATACAGCCATTCCCTGTGTATCTTGGCTTACATAGCGGCTGGTGCATGGCATTTGTGGCTTAGCCGTTGTAATGCTATTTTTAAAAATGTTCGCCCAAATTACCATTTCATTGTCACCAGAACTATGGCCCATGTTGGAGAATTTTCTGTCAGTTCCAAAGATTTGTTGGGCAGGAAACTTATACTATACAATTTCTCTACTGCCGACGGTGGATTCCTCTTCACTCATGCAAAAACCAACCGCAATCTCCATGTTTGCTCTTTTGGTTTCTTCTTTACGAATTCTAAATTTGAGATTTCTCTTGCAGGGTGTGGCTCTCAGAGAATCACTGGACAACATTCTCGTGTCATACTTGCTATTGAAGTTGCTCTTCATAATCGCCTTTGGAACTTTCGGATCCCTGCTAACTATATTTTTCAACGACCAAAGATGTCATTCATGATCTTATTCGAACTCGGATTTCACTTCTTCCTGAGATATCAACCTCAAATTAGCAACTCGAAATTCCTTTTTGGATATGTGGCACTGCCTCAAATCCATATAATGCCACTCTCTTGGGGCTCTCCTGCCCGCCAATCTTGCTACACTTGGCTTTCAACATCAACACCTCAATCTGTTTCTTAACTGGAAAAAGATTTACCTTTTTGGATCATGAGATCAATCTTAAGCAGTGAGTTTTCTTTCTAAGTTGCTATGTTTTTCTCTTTTGTAGTGTTTGTTATCTGGTCTTCATCTGGCCTTTGTATCTTCTTTTTTTGTTTTTTGTTTTCTTTCTCTGTTCTAATAAATAGCTTCTCTGTTTGAGAGGTTCTTCAAAAAAAAAACAAAAAAAAAACTCATGCCTGGAGTGAAATCTCCTCGTTTTCGTGCGTCGTTCTTTCTAGAGACTAGTGAAACGTAAAATAGTGTTCATAAAAAATTGATTTTTTTCTAAACGATAATTAAATTGTATTTTATTGAAAAACAAAAAAACATTACTTGTTGAAGGGTTTGTTAAAAGATGTTACATTGTTTATAACCTTCATAAAAATTATTAAGTCAACTAAGCGTAACAAAAAATAATGAAAATCGGTTATGTAAACAACCAAAAGATTTTAACAAATTATATTTAACTAATAAATTTTTTTATCATGTCATTCTAAAAAAAGATATGAATATTTCTACAAGAGCTCCAGTATAACTTATTTAAATCTTTTATATAAAATATGGTTTTTTTAATGAGGTCAACTATTTTGTAAAAAAATAATTTAGGTTCGTTGTATAGAATTTGGAATATTTTATTATTTAAGGAGCGGTTTTTTTTAATAATTTTCATGATTTATTTATTTTAAATATAAATTTTGGAGAAGAGTCTTGGGAGGAGAGTTTTCTCATAGTGAGAGATGTCACGCAACATCATGTCATGTCTTTTTTTTTAAAAAAAAATAAAAGATTTGAAGAAGACCGGACCCCAGCAACTTTTCTTTTGGGAGCATGGTCTTACCGTCCAATTAATTGTCCCTTACTCCTTTGTTGACTTTGACTCGAAGCACAATTGCTAATTGGCTTTCCTTGCAGTGTTTCTCCTCCATCATACGTTTCTTGTAGTTTTTCTCCATCAGATATTTCTTCCTTGGAGGTTGTCAGTTCGACATTTTCTAAGGGATATTGGGATCTTGTGATTAAAGTTATGATGTGGAATGTTTGGTTTGTTAAGAATGAATGTATTTTCAATGCCACTGTTCTACATGTCCATACTGTTATCCTGAGAATTGATCGCATGGTTTTGCTATGGTGTTCTTCATTTTCAGATCGCTCTCAGGAAAAGATTGAAGACTCCTTGTCCAGTATCCGTCGAAGCTTGGAGTTCTTGGGACCCCGCACCGAGAATCTCTTTGAGACTCCGAGGACAGGGGAGACACTTTTGCCGAGCGAGGAGTAGGGGTTGGGTTGGTGGTGGTTTGGGGTGGGAAGTGTTCTTCCCGCTTGGAAGAGTTTTTGTGTGGGTTGTTTTTGTAATCACTGGTAGTGGCTCTGTCTGTCCTTTGGTGTTGTTGTTCTTTTTCTACTTTTGGTAGAGGCTTGTACTTTGTTGGTTTTTTACTATGAATGTGGTTTATCCCATTTTTTGTTTTTAAATAATATCATGTCAACAAGTGTTTCACTTGACCCCACCCGTTATGAGGTTTGCTTTGTATTATCCCCACACTCTTTGGCATGTTCTTGTGAGCCCCAAGTTGATCGCCAAGCCATGTGTCCATCTCAGGAGCCCTCACATCATGCTCTGGGCCCTAACTTCCTCATGTTAAATATTGGCTTGATATCCTTGTGATGAAACCAAAATCTTGATCTCTTTTAATCCAACGGTCTAGATTGCTCTATTGTTTATATAGAGTTATGTTTGTTGGGTGTTGTGTAATGAGAGAAAAGAGAGAAAGATAGAGAGGGTGAGTTCTCTTGTATTTAGAGAGTGAAAAGAGTGGTGTAGAGGAGAGCTCTTGTTCTTGCTTGATCTCATTAAAGCAAGGTAAAACCCTTGTTTTTGAGGTAAGGCTAGTTCTTAGAGCTTGGTAATCCTCTTGTGGTTTTATGCCTATTTTTTATACTCTTGTACTCTTGTTATCCCCCATGATATAGTGAAGCATTGTTCTCCCGTGGACGTAGAACCACGTTAAATTGGTGTCTCTTACTTTATTCTTGTGAGATTGGTTGTATGTTATTGTCACGCCCCGAACCTGGCTCCCCAGGCCCAGTGCACTGACAAACGGCCACACACCCACCAAGCTGAGGCCCAGTAGGCATGTAAGGCCTCAAAACCTGTTCTCAACAAATCACAAAAAATCTAACAGAGAGCAAAGACTAGAAACAAGAATGGAGTTCAGCACTAAAAGAAATAACTAAGTGTCTTGCACAGTTGCTACAAATTTAATCAAATAAAAACTATGCCCACAACAAACGGGACTTATTACATGCTAAGAAGATTGACGGTGGCCCAACGATCCCTGCTAAACTATCCGTCACTGACCTCTACTCCTCGATCCGAAAAGAAAAAAATAACAACTAAAAATTTATGAGCTTGATGCTCCAAAGTAAGCACCCACTAAAAATATAGGGATCACTTATCAAAAATCATAATTTAATAATTTGCAAAAACCAACCATAAGTTTAATTCACTTAACATAGATGTCAAAAATTAAGCATATAGGTCCCCCAAACAACTATTGCCCAAAACAAATCACAAAATTCATATATTTACCCTCGGTGACCCGAGACAAAACAAAAGTCATATTTTTACCCTCGGTGACCCGAGCCAAAAATTAACAAAAGGCCGATATTCCGCGACCGGCAAGCGTTGGGAAACTATAGTTTCTAGAACAAAATACGTAGTCGACACGTCGAGTGTTTTAACCCCCGATAGCGATGTGGTTATTGCAAAGTTAGTTGGGGACTAATTTCTATATCAAAGTCACTTTGGTCACAAAACGATGTAACTAACAAAAATTCAAGACAAGCGAAAAGTACAGAGAATACGATGAATATGATCCCATTTTTGTCATATCAAAAATACACCCGGGTTAATGAAATACAAATATGAACAAATAATAAAAAAATAATAATATTCTTTAATAAAAATTTAAATAATACCCTAAATTCAAAAATAAATAAATAAATATATAAACTCGAACTTTAAACACATGAATTCAAAAATTTAAATAATTATCCGAAATTCGAAATTTTTGAACATCATAAATCATATGAAATTTCAAAAGTAAAAGAATCGGGATTTAAAAAGAATTATTTGAAAAATTCGAATTTAACTAAACCAACACGTGGAATTCTAAAGAATCTCATTAATTTGAATATTAAATAATTTAAAAATAATTCCGAAATTAGTATTAATTATATAAATATAATTTGAATAATATCATGAAATCTAATTATCCAAAAATAAATAAATAAAAATACATATTTTCACAAATTTAACAAGTTTCAAAAGTCTATATACATAGTATAATTTATATGTGGGATACTTACTCGATATTCGCTAAACCCACAAAAAATCCAAGTTGACTCCCACTTAACTCTCCACAAAAAGAACCTATAGACATAAAATCAATTCAATAACCCTAACTTTACAAATTAACTAGAGGTCTTGGATTCCGAGTATAACACTTAATCTTATAAAGGATCGGGAAAAATAAATATCATTGGATACTATAAGACCTCAATCAAAACACTCGCACATCCTAACCCAAACAGATACGATTGCATCAAGAAGAAAAATTAAACTGCTAAAGCATTACTAATTAACCTTTGAAGGATAATATATATATTCACACAATGGCATCCATAAATAACCAGGATAAAACATGGAGAAGTAAAAGCTTTTACTCGAATTCACTGAACCACTAGCGGAACTATAAAGAGAGAAACTTAAAGAACATGAAGAACCTACAAGTGGAGAACATCTAACATACAACACCTAAAACAAAACACTCCAACATCGCCAAAACAAGACCACCACAAGTACGCAATCGGATGAACGCCTAACCTCGATTTGGAAAGTCGCTTAGATCCTCGCTTTGACAATCGGGACTAGGGAGAACCTCTCGATTACGCCACCACGCCGCTAAAAGAGGCGATAGGGAGAAGACTGCAAGTTATCCCTTTTTATTGAGATTTATCGCACGGATGGGAGGTTGTCTAAAAATATGGGTAGAAGGTTATGAAAGGATAAGATAAAACTTTTAAATGAAACTAATTAAATTAAATAAAAAAACAAAAAGATAATTTTAAAGAGAGTGGGGTCCACAGTTATCTTTGCATCTGCCCTATTCATTTGCATGTGATTCTAGGGTATTGTGATATCTGACATCAAGTGTTCGACGAATTGCCACACTAGTTCCGCGCTTCCTCACACGCAACACCTCAAGCCTGTTTAAGTAAAACTTGTTGTCAGGTAATTGAAGAAGAAGCAGAGGAGGAAGCTGAGAAGAGTTCAGTTAATGTTTAATGTAAAGAGTTCAGTTAATGTTTGTGTTAATGTGTGAAGGCTTGAGAGTGTTTTGATTGAGTGTTTGTATTAGATGTTTGAAAGGTAGGTAAGTTAGTTTTGTAAAAGAGGGAAGCAGGTGCATTACTTAACATAAGAAACCAACTAGTTTCAAACAAGTGGACTAAGTTCTCTGCAAGCTTTCTAAAATTTATCCACTGTAAAAGCTATAGCAACCAACTGCTATCATTAAATTAAAAAAATGATTTTAATTTAGAGGGAACAAAAAACAAACCTGGATGATAGGATAACCAATGACGAAGATGAGGCAGCAAATCAACAAGTAAAGAAGAAGAAGAAGAAGAAGATGTAATGAACATGGTTCAAAATACAGCAGCTGTGATATGGATATGTGTTATTAAATATTACAGCAGATATTATACAACACCAGACTGTACTTATATTAGAAAAGTACACACATGATGACAGACATCTCTAGTGGTTTGACTTTGACATGATCTTGCTCTTCATCCTCGCAAAGCTGACAACAACCCAGGCATGGATATTCTCACAAGTTGTGTCTGTGTACCTAAAGTAGGCATATCTCCACTTGTTTTTGAAGATCAAGACACCCCAGATGGTCCAGAATCCAACCGCAAATCCTGACAAGAATCCAATGTACATCCATACTATCTCACCATCATCATCTTCATTTCCATTACTTGGCTTTTCCTGAATTGGTCCGCCACCTTTAGTACAATTGTCAGTTAAAGGGAATCCACAAAGATGATTACCAGTATAAATGGAAGGGTCTGTGAAGGTGTTGAACTGGTTGCCTGATGGTATTTTCCCTGACAAGTCGTTATAAGATACATTGAAGTCGCTCAAGGATGTCAAGTTTGAAAAGGTTGAAGGTATGCTCCCAAAGAGTTTGTTTCTTGACAAATCTAGTGATTCAAGTTGTTGTAACTGACCCAACTTATCTGGGATCTCACCATCTAATTGGTTTTCAGAGAGGTGCAAACTCTGTAGACCAAACAAACTTGCAATCTCTTCAGGGATGCCCCCTGTCAACACATTGTTGGAGAGGTCCATGATTTTCACATATGGAAGAAGACGCTGGGAATATTCCTTTTCTTTCCCGTTGGATGCCACCATTATTGTATCTTGGACTCCTAAAATACCATACCATAAAAGATCAGAATTGAAAAGGCTTTGCATGGCACTGAGGTTTCCAAAACTCACAGGGATGGGACCTGAAAAATTATTGCGTGACAAATCAAGGATTTGTAGATACTTTAGTTGAGGAATTTCCTGTGGGATGTGATCACTAAAGGTATTTGCTCTTAAGATGAGAATAACCAATCTTGATAAGCTTTCTCCAACCCAAATTGGTATACTTCCAGCAAAGTTGTTGTAACCGAGATCAAGAACCTCAAGTTGACTGCAATTCTTCAGTATGGCAGGAATTTCCCCAGACAATTTGTTATGGCTCAAGCGAAGTTGAGCTAGTTGAGGAAGATAAGATATTGAATCTGGTATAGCTCCGGTCAAATTGTTGTTTGACAAATTCAAAATCCACAGAGCAGACGAATTCCACAAGCAATCTGGTAGCTCACCGGATAAATTGTTTTTCGAGATATCAAGAACTTGTAGTCCCTGTATTTGACACAACGAGAGGGGAAGAGTGCCATTTAATTTGTTCATTGAGAGCAGCAGGAGCTTCAAATATGCATTATGTGACATAGCCGGAAAGTTCTCTGTTATCATTTGAGTGATAGAACCTGAGAATGAGTTATTGGAAAAATTTATGTAGGAGATGGATGAACCCAGAAACCTGGTAGAGGTCCATAGAACCGATTGGAAGAAAGATCAATGGTATTCAGCTGCATGGAAGTTGAGAACTTGGGCAGCATTCCCTCAATCTGATTTTCAGACATGTACATCTCTGCAAGATTGACGCTAACCAGGTTCCAAAAACCAGTCTGGGGACAGTGCTTGAGATTCCTGTATGTAGATATGTCAAGTACATTCAACTTGTGTTGCGTCTGGAGCCATGTTGGAAATTCTGAGCCCACTGAACAAGACCTGATTCTCAATTCTTGGAGAAGAAAAGGTGGAATCCAGTTAGAACTCACATTGAAAAACGAATGAATTGGACTGCATACAGAAGCACATTTAACTTCTGCAGATCAGAAAAAGTGTGCTTCAGTTATAGCACTCACGCATCTGATTCTCACCAAGATCCAAACTTTCCAGCTCTGTAAGTTTTTCCAATTTCCAGTGGTAAAGTGCCATTTAATTTGTTTTGAAAAAGATTTAATGACTCAAAAGGGAGAGTCTCACAAATGGATGAAGTCAAAGAGCCGGAGATTGAGTTTTCTGAGAGATCAAGGACCTTGAGATCTTTTTATGTCCCCCATCCAGTCTGGTATATCTCCATCAAGATTAGCATCGCTTAAATGCAAATGAGCTGCAGACTATCCTTAATACACCCAGTAAAATTGAGTTCTGCTAGTCTCATGCCCATGTTGCTGTCGGACAGATCAAGAGTTTTCAGGTTACAAAGATTGCCTACGCCTTTAGCTATGTCAGTACTAAAATTACTAGACAAATAATCTGCAGAGATAGATGACCCAAAAATATTGTTACTGAGATCTAGATATTCAAGGCTTTTGAGATTGAACACCCAGGGAGACACTGAGAAATTGATGGAATTGAACGAGAGATCAAGAACTAAGAGAGATGAGAAATTCAGATGGGGAATGGAAGGAGGAATACTTTGAAGCTGACACTCAGACAGACGTATCTCATTTATGGAAGGAAGTTTGTTCAGAGCTAGAAACAAACTATTGGATGAGTGACTGCTAAAGGTGACACCACTGAAAACAAGGTGTTGCAATGAAGTAAGATGAGAAAGCCATTGATGAGCAGCATCATCAACATAAACTCCATCATTATATGAGAGGTCAAGAGTCTGCAAACTGGAGAGATTTCCAAAACTGGAAGGAACAGGTCCTCCAAAGCCAGCTCTGGCAAGGTTGAGGTACTTCAAATCCTTGAAATGGCTGATGAATGATGGAACATTTGTTCCTCTGAAGTCATTCCCACTCAAGTCAAGATAATTCAAGTGTTGAAGAGAAAGCAAAGTTGGAGAGATCTCACCTCCCTGCAGATGGAAAATTACTGATCCGTGCTGGCCCAGGGCCAGTCCTACGATGTTGCCAGTTGTGTTGTCACATTGAACACCATCCCAAGAACAGCATGCATGTCCTACCCAGGAAGATAGGTTGTTGTATGGATCAATAATGTTCTTCTTGAAATCAAGAAGGGCCATTCTCTCACTCTCTATGCAATTTGTAGGATGTTCAACATTGGGAACAAGAGCTGCTGCATCACTGCATATAACAGCAAGTCCAAATACTAGTAGTAGTAGTAGTAGAGGCAGCAGGTATAGGAGAACAGGCATTGCTAGCAAGGGGAAATTGTTAGTGTATTTTCTTTGTTGGAGCTTTATATATATCTTATGTTCCGATCATTTGGTTCCTCCCTTGGCATCCACTGATCAAGGTTCTCCTCAAGGGAATTTTTCCACAGTCAACAGAGCAATGCAGAAAAAAAAAAGTCATACAAAGGGCCCAGGTAGCCATTTGAATCATTCGTTTTTTTTTTTTTTTAAATTTAAAATTTAAAAATAATCCGTGGCAAGTGACAACTACCGTCACTAAACACCGTGCTCTGTTTTTTATTGTTTAAAATAATCCGTCAACACTGTTAATGGTGTGAAAGGGATGTAGAGTCAAATTTTGGCTATTTTGAGTTATAAATGATTTGGATTAAATTAAAATTTTTAAATAAAAATTAGATAAAATTATTGCATTTGACCAAAAGGTCTTGGATCCAATAGCAATAGCCCCAAATATATATATATATATACATAATGAATGACTTGCCTATGGTGAGAGACTCATCTGTTTCTTTTTCATCGAGTTTGTCTTGTTTGTCTTTTCTTTTGAAGTAAATGTGGATAAACCACCGATTTATTGAAAAACTAAAGGACAACAAGATGCAGAATGAAACAGATGACAAAAGAGCCCTCACCGAAGTGAGTAAAGGCAAATATTACTAAACAGAGGAGCAAAGAAAGAACAATATCGAAAATAAACACCTGGACCGACGAAAGGCGCGCTCGGAGCTATAGGTCCGCTCCGGATAGAGAAGAAGGAGGATTACTCATGTGCAATGTCAGGCGCCGAGTTGTCGGCCTGGTGGGAAACTCTTTCGGTAAGAAAGTTGAGTGAACGCTGATTTTTCGTGAAGCATCGTGTTGGGTTGCAGATGACTGTCTGAGTCTGTAGATAACCATGAGAGAAGCATGTTAGCGGATCTAAAGCATGACAATGTAAGCACGGTAAAGCTTTTAGATGGAAATATGCGGAATTTTTGTTCTAGCCAAATGTTCCACAAAAATAGTTCGGAGATGAGATCCCGGATATGTCTCGGAAGAGGAATCAAGAGATTGTAACTGTGGATGTCCAAAGGTTTTTGTATTGAATGAGGCGTGGTAAAAGGATTAAAAATGTGTGAAAAAAATTCCCATAAATGACTAGAGTAGGGGCACTCAACCCTTTTCGCACCCCCTAACCAATGCATCTCCTCGGATTGGCAACATTTATTTACGTCTATAAGGATCATTTTGACCTCTCGACTTGAAAAACCCATTTTCCATTGAAGAGATAAAACAAGTCGCCTTCAATTTAAATTCAGATAAAGCTCCCGGCCCAGATGGATTTCCAATCTTCTTTTTTCAAAAACACTGGACCACCATTAAGGACACTTTAGTTAAACTTTGCGAGGATTTCCATGATGGATCCCTCAACTTTGAGCGACTAAACTGGATACACATAGCTCTCATTGCCAAAAACAATAATCCAGGGCTGGTATTTGATTTTCGCCCCATAAGTTTAATCAACTCCACCTGTAAGATTATATCCAAGATCCTTGCATCCCGCCTAAGCACCTTGATCGATGACCGGTCGATGAGGCTCAATCTGGTTTTATCAAGGGTAGATGCATTGCAGCACAATATCATTGGGGCTCAGAAGTTATTTTTAAGTTACGTAAACAGTAAACCTTGGATATGTTTTCAAAGTGGATTTTGCCAAAGTTTTTGACTCTCTTGATCGGAACTTCCCATCGGAAGTTCTTGTCGCTAGAGGCTTTGGACCTAGATGGATATCCCGGATCCATACTATTCTCCTGCTCGCGAAGGCACAATTCATCATCAATGGCACCACACAAGGATATATTCGTTGCAAAGGGGTCTCCGCCAAGGCGACCCCTTCTCCCTTCTTTTCGCTCCCTGTCGCGACACTTTGAGCGCTATGTTCACACACGCCCTTAGATCCAAAGTTATTGTGGGAGTTCCACTTGACCATTCAGATAGCATCTGTCATCTTCAATATGCAGATGACCTTTTAATCTTCTCTGCCGGTGGACATGAAGACCTCCGAATTATCAAACTAATTCTCTACATTTTTGAAGGATCTTCAGGTCTAACCATTAATTTTTCGAAAAGTTGCCTTTACTCCACAAATTTTGGATTCCAACCTCATCCTTCTTCTCGCTGTAATTTTTAAACCTGCTCCGGAATTGTCTCCTCTCACCTACTTAGGGGTCCCGTTATCCGGAAAAAGACCTAGAAGAGTAGATTGGCTAAACTCATCCAAATGGTCCGTTCTAGACTCACTCCCACGGAGAGCAAACTACTTATCCCTTGGTGGTCGATCAACTCATTAATTACAGGTTTCTACTGCTCCAGCTCATCTGGATGTCAGTGTTCAAACTTCCCGTCTGGGTAATCAAAGAAATTGACAAAATTCGCCGTGATTTTTTGTGGAAAGGACCTCGATTTATGCGTTCCAAAGGCATCGGATCGGGTTGCTTGGAACAGTAATCACCAGACCTAGAAACATGGGAGGTCGGGGATTATCAATCTCCAAGAATTCAACATAGCTCTCCTCGAAATGGTGGTGGAAACTTCTTTGCAATCCTAATTGTGGTTGGGTCAAAAATCATTCACACCAACTACCTAATTGGGAGCCCAAATGGTGTGCTCTCTCACATTCCACCCAAATAAATCCTTCTTTTGGGCAGGGAGTAAACTCCACATTGCACTCCCTTTCGATCCCGCATCACCCTTAATCAGGATAATTCCCCTTCCTGGTCCCTAGATAAACATGACAAGTTCACAGTCAAATCCTTCTACAAATTTCTTATTGACGGTGGTACTCGATGTCCCCTTCACAAATTTTTCTGGAAATCCCACTGTCCTAGTAAAATCACTCTTTTCTGCTGGCTTGCTAGGGAGGATAAAATTCTCACTTTAAATAACCTCTTCAAGAGAGGTTGCAACTTCCAAAATTCCACTGATACCTGTGTCCTTTGTCATCAAGCCTCAGAGAATCTTGTTTGTCTTTCTACTTCAATAAAGTTGTGATTTATCCACCTTTTTTTAAAAAAAATATTTATTTTCTGATAAACTTTTTTTTATATATAATGGTTTAAAATTAAAATCAATTATTCACCTTACCCAAAACCTCTTTGATCAACATCTATTGATCCGTATATATATATATATATATCATCTGTTGATTAAATATATATATATATTTTTAAATAATTTGTAAATCTTTACTAATCTCAACCAGTCTTTTGCTGATATTTAAAAAGGAGAATTACTTTAACATCTATTGGTTATTCTAGTGATAGTTACAAATACAAGAACTAAACTAAAACATAAGAGCTAACAAGAGAGAAAAAAACAGAAAAGCTTTTAAAAAAAGAATCCAGCAGTGTTAAACAACTTCATTATCCAATGTGGGAGATCATGGCCAGCATGAAAAAGAGAGAGCTGATGAAGGTTGAGGCCATGGGAAGCCAGCTTGATAACAATGCTAAGGCTAGAACGAGGGATGACTGCATATCGGGGGGTTTTCAAATCATCTATAATGTACTTAAGAAGGTCGTTAAGCTACCAGTGTATATTTATAACTGCTTGTCCCTGGGCAATGCTTCTCTTTAGGGGGGGAATAAGTTTATATTTTGCCCAGAAAAGGCTATTTATGCACTCATGATGTTAACTTTACTGTACTTGTCATTGTAATCCAACCATCAAGAAGGTGCATAGATGTCAAAGATGCATGATGTCATTAGAAAACCAAGTTGTGAAAGGCTACCAGATTAATTCTCATTCTCACAAGCACTTCAACGGCCATTTCTTCCCTTGCTATGTCTCATGGCCATCCATTCTTGACAGTGATATGATCAAAGATGAGCCTGTGTCCTCTAAAAATTATTATTAGTGTGTTGGTGTCTATTGCTGTCATCAACCTGTTTTTTTCCCTCCATCAATAGTACATGTTTTTTTTAAAAAAAAATTTGATATTTCCTCTAGACTATTGCTATACAAGTGACATTTTTCAAACCTATCCAGTTAAGCAATAGAGAAAACATGTGTTCTTTGTCAAATTAAACCACAGAGGCTATTGTTCTGTAACCACCTAGCTCAGCTCATACAAGAAACTCTTTGTTTTAACTAACCCTTGTGTTACTACGTGGTTTTTCTCTATTTTGTTTGATATGGAACTATTTAGCATATCTTTTATACAATCCTAGATGAGAATCTTGGCAAAGGTATGACATGTATTGTCTCTGAAAACCAGTTATCTGATATAGAGTTGGGGGAAGGAAATCAGTTATTATTAATCACCAAATTTGAATCTTAACATTCAATCTCAAACTCTATGACTGTT